>NW_023505371.1:0-49355 GCF_004664715.2 Peromyscus leucopus | reverse complement strand
TGAGGAACTAAGAGAGTGAACATGTATGCATCTCAGTTCTTAAGGGGTCCCTCTTGGCCACACCCCAGGGGCAGGTCATAGGTAGGTGTGGCAGTTACTTGCTGCGAGACTAGGGGCAGTGTTTCAAGGTCAAAGCTGGAACAGCTGCCAACTACACTTGGCCTTTTTCCTTTGCTACTCTTAATATTCTTTCTTTATTCTGTATGTTTAGTGGGGTGAGGACTTTTTTGGGGGTCTAATCTATTTGGTGTTCTATACGCTTCTTGTATCTTCATAGGTATTTCCTTTTTTAAGTTGGGAAAATTTTCTGTAGACGAATTTCTAAATGGTCTTTTTAAATAAAAATACATGGAGCCAAATAGAGGGGTAAAAGCCTTAGATCAGGGAAATAGGGAAATCCACCAGCCAACCTCACCTCACTACTCTGAAGTTTCCAAATGTGAGTTACTTCCTGTCTACCCACGCCTTTATTTCCTTGGTATTCTGCCCTCTCATTGGCTATCTTAGCCCAGCTATCTCACTTCCTCTTTCTACACAGCTCTTGTCAGTTAATATCTGTCTGTACAGACCTCTAGGCCTCTGTGGTTGGTACTGGGATTGAAGGCGTGTGTCACCATGCTTGGTTGTGCTCCCTAGTGTGGCCTTGAACACACAGAGATCCTGCCTGCTAAGAGATTAAGGACATGTGCTGCCTGACTTCTTGTTTACTTAAAATGGCTTGCTATTTCCACTGATCTCCAGGAAAGCTTTATTTATTAACATACAAATGAAATATCACCACATTTCAGCACAAATAAAGTATCACCACAGTTTTCTTCTGTGATTTTGTGAATAAATTTTCTGTGTCTCTGAGTTGGTATTCTTCTCCCTCTTCTATCCCTATTATTTTTAGATTTGGTCTTTTCATGGTGTCCCTGACTTCCTAGATGTTTTATGTTATGACTTTTTTGGCTTTAGTGTTTTCTTTGACTGATGAATCTAATTCCTCTATTGTATCCTCCATTGCAGATGTTCTCTCTTCCATCTCTTGTATTCTGTTGGTTATGCTTGCACCTGTAGTTCTTGTTCATTTACACAGATTTTCTATTTCCAGCATTCCCTCTGTTTGTGTCTTCTTCATTGTTTTTATTTCAATTTTCAGGTCTTGAACTGTTTTCTTCACCTGTTTAATTTCTTTTTCTTGATTTTCTTGGCTTTCTTTAAGTGATTTATTGATTTCTTCCAACTTTTTGTTTGTCTTGTCCTCAATTTCTTTAAGGGAATCTTTCAGTTCCTCTTTAAAGGCCTCTATCATCTTCATAAAGTTATTTTTAAGGTCACTTTCTTCTGCGTCTTCTACATTGTGATGTTCAGGTCTTGCTGTTGTGGAACCACTAGGTTCTGGTGGTGCCATATTGCCCTTTATGTTGTATGTATTTTTGCACTGGCATCTACTCATTTCTTCCTCCAATAAGTACAAGAGGTGTCTGTGTGTGAGGGAAGTGCTCTTGGTCCAATCTGTGCTTGCTGTGCCTGTTTCTCAGGGGGCCACTTTTGATCCAATCAGAACTGGTGGATTCTGTGTTTCAGGAAGTACTGAGGTCACAGTGGGGTAGATGGTTTTGGCATAGGGAGTGGGCCTTGTAGATTGCAGCATCCGAAGGGGGTGTTGGTAGGGAATCCTACCTGCAGGAGTCCTTCCTGATGGCCTGCGCCTGGCACAGTGATGGGTGGGGTGGAGAATACATGTTGTATACCAGGACCTAGGTCCTAGAGGACTCTCTGGGTGGGAGAATAGTCACTCACATCTTGGTCCAATCAGAGTTGGCAGATTCTGTCAAGTCTATCATTTTTAATAGATTTGGAAGCTGTTTAGTCTTTACTTCCTGCTTACTTTGGTAGAATTTATCCTTCTCAGATCTCTGGTATTATTGACAACTAGGCTAATGATAGTTTTGCCAGTTTAACAATAGCAAACAAGGCTTCAGCTGCCTCCTCAGTTCTCTTCATGTGTAAAAATCAGGACTCACTTTCCTAGACCTACTTACTAGGTCTAGACACAGTTTACCTTGTTACCGGACTCAGAAAAGAGATAAACTCTCAAAACAGATTTCAAAGTAACTTTTTACTATTCCTTTATTAAAGGAACTCACTTTACAATAACTGTTCTCAATAAGCAACCACCTATATCTTGTGGTGAATGGTGAGACAGGAAAAAGGTATAAAGTTTATGTAAGTTCTGAGGATATGAAAGCTTAAGTTGTGATAAGAAAGTGACTTAAGGTGTTTAAATGCAAGGTATAAGGAAGTGAGTTAAGGTATATAAAAAATGAAAAATGGGGGCTAGAGAGATGACTCAGTAGTTAAGAGCACTGACTGCTCTTCTAGAAGACCTGGGTTCAATTCCCAGCACCCACAAAGCAGATCACACCTGTCTGTAACTCCAAGATCTCACACCCTCACACTGTCGTACATGCAGCAAAAGCACCAATGCAGAAACATTTTAATTTTTTTTTGTTTTTTGAGACAGGGTTTCTCTGTATAGCTTTGCAACTTTTCTGAGACTCACTCTGTAGCCCAGGCTGGCCTCGAACTCACAGAGATCCGCCTGGCTCTGCCTCCCGAGTGCTGGGATTAAAGGCATGTGCCACCACCACTCATCCACATTGACTTAATTTTTTAAAAAATGAAAATGTCTAAGATTTGTTCCCTTGCTGTGCTGCTGTTACACAGAGGCTTCTACAGTGCGGAGATCTGAATTAACAACGGAGTTCTGATCAGCTGTTCACCTGGCTCTGGTAAAGCACTGCTGCTATCATAGTCACAAGCTCGAGGTTTTACATTTCCTTTGCTTGTCTTCTAAGTACAGACTTAAAAGTGCTTCTCACTGTGCTGAAAATGCCCATCTAATCTAAATATTTTCAGTCTTCCAGAGAGAGCGAAGAGATCCAGCTTTCACCATATTCATATTGTATTCATACTGAAAATCAAGATCAAGGGAGCTTTTCTCTTCTGCTCCGTGGGAGGTTCCTATCCTCTCTGAGCTCACCTTAAAGAGTGTTCATACTTTTAACCCAAAGCATTTCCCAAGCTTCTATGACACAAAGGAGTTAGTCTACTGCCTTTTCTACAATGTGGATTTCAGTACAGATTACAAACAATGGTAATGCTAATATATCTAAACATTTGTTTTTGCAAACTTAAAAATTCTTGTAAGCTTCAGGAAATCAACTTGAATCCACCTTTCATGGATCAAATGGACTCCAGATAAGCACTCCTGTGAAGCAACAGCCTAAATTTCCCCACCTACTGCCTATTCCTGAGGTCCTGGTGTATGTGAGTCTGGGTCATTTTAATTGATATATAAGCTATTTAGATTAAACCTCCTGCTATAATTTATCCTTCTCAGATTCCTGATATTGACTGACTATAGCTTTATAGCAACAAGCTTAGCAACTCCTCCCCCAAGGCTATAGCTACCTTCTGTTTTATGTAAAAATGAGGCTGCAGGCATCACTTTCCTAAAACTACTAGTTCTCCAGCTGAGCAAGATAAACAGTTTACGTTGCTCCCAGACTCTGAAAGGGATAAACACACAGATGCTTTTAACCCAGAATAAGTTTTGGGTTCCCAAGCTTTCACTATGATTCAAAAGTTTGAGTCAATTGCCTTTTCCACACTGTAGATTTTAGTACAGATTACAAACAGTGGTCATCTTAATATATCTAAAACTTATTTTTGTTTGCTTATTTCTTTGTTTTTCAAGATAGGTTTCTCTGTGTAACAACTCTGGCTGTCCTGGAACTTGCTCTGTAGACCAGGTTGGCCTGGAACTCACAGAGATACACCTGCCTCTGCCTCCAGAGTGCTGGGATTAAAGGTGTGCACTATGACTGCCTGGCTAAAACATTTCTCTTTTTGTTAACTTAAAAAATAAATTTCTGTAAGTTTCAGAGAATCGACTTGAATCCACCTCTCACAAGTCAGGTGGACTCCAGATAAGTACTCCTAAGTCCCCCACCTCTCTATTTCTGAGGGTGACATCTTTCCCTCTTTCCCTGATCTTGGAACCTCCCTCCCACAGTTACCAGGACTATGGGCTTGGAAATGTCAAATTGTAGCTAGAGTTTTCCTGGTCCTGTCTGGCCCACAGTCAGGACAATTCTCTCTCATCTGCCAGTCCCACAGCTGCTCAGACACAACCAAGTAAACACACAGAGACTTCTATTATTTATAAACTATATGGCCATGGTAGGCTTCTTGCTAGCTATTCTTATATCTTAAATCAACCCATTTCTATTAATCTAAAAGTTGCCACATGGCTTGTGGCTTACCAATATCTTAACATCTTCTCATGGCAGTGGCTGGCAGCTCAAACTGGCAGGATGCTGCTAACTTAAGAGAGACAATTAGGAAGCTGTTTTTAGCTCTGTTTTAGAATCTTTTATCTCAGGTTTTAGGTGGAAACTCTTGCCAACCCATTGGGTGCCATTTGTAGCTAGAGTTTTTCTGGTTCTGCCTGGCCCACAGTCAGGAAAATTCTCTCTCACCCGTCAGTCCCACAGCTGCTCAGACGCAACCAAATAAATACACAGAGACTTCTATTGCTTATAAACTGTATGGCTGTGGCAGGCTTCTTGCTAACTGTTCTTATATCTTAAATCAACCCATTTCTATTAATCTATAAGTTGCCACATGGCTTGTGGCTTACCAGTATCTTAACATCTTCTCATGGAGGTGGCTGGCAGCGTCTCCTGACTCTCTGCCTTTCTGATACCAGAATTCTCTTCTCTGCTCGTCCCACCTATACTTCCTGCCTGGCTACTGGCCAATCAGCATCTTATTTATACAGAGTGATATCCACACCATCAAATGTAAACCCTGAGTAAAAATTTTCCCTCTTTAGCTATATGTTTTCTCCAGACCCACCCAGGCCTGCAGCTGCTCAGACACAAATAAACATACAGAGGCTTGTATTATTTTGAAACTATATGGCCTAATGGCTCAGGCTTCTCACTAGCTAGCTCTTACACCCTAAATTAACCCATTTCTATAAGTCTATACTTGGCCACGGGGCTTGTGGCTTACCAGTACTTTACATCTTGCTTCTCCTGGCGGCGGCTGGCAGTCCCCTCAGATCTCCTTTCTACTTCCTCTCTCTAGTTAGAATGTTCGGTCTAACATATTCTGCCTCACCATTGGCCAAAGAGCTTTATTTGTCAACCAATCAGAGCAACACATATTCACAGCATACAGAAAGAAATTCACAGCACCCCTAAACTCCTTAATTGTGCCTTCTCTCCCTAGGCTATCTGTCCCAATAGATAGCAAATCAAATACAGTTATCTAGCAACTGGTCAGCTTGAGATGTTGCATCAGACTCTGCATCCTAGAGGCTCCAAGGTGACTATCCCCAAGTGGTTCAGTCTCACAGAATGCTCCAATTCAGCCTGTACTTCACTAACCCCAGAAGGTGCTACAGAGTCTGGACAGTGAGTGAAACAGCCTGCTCTCCCTGGACTTGGCCATCAATCTGGCTTTCTTGGGTCCCTAACAATGACATCGCCATGTAGCATGAGGTAATCATGATTACATTACTCCTTGTAATGAAGACTATTGGCATCCAGCCCCTTGATAGCCTTCTCCCCGGGTCTGAGGAAGAATCTACAATCAGCTGATAATCTAATCCTTGATGATAAAAATGAATCTACATACACAAATCTCTTTAATTCATTCACTTTATTCTTGAGTCAGTTCTCTCTCCACACAGCTTCTATTCTGCTCTCATATTTAGCTCCTTTCTTGCCTGATTTCTCTCTACATTTTTCTGCTGTTCCCTGTAAATGCTATCATAACTCCTTCATCTCTTTCTGCCCCATCTAGATTCTCATCCACCTAGTTAATTCCCATCTTAGCTCCTCTCCCATCTCATCCTCTCTCATCTTGTTCTTCCCCACCTGGCTCTTCCTCATCTTCCATCTCATTCTTCTAGTTCTCTCCTCTCGTCCTCTAATCTAGTCCTTCTCAAGTCTCTGAGGTTTACAGTTATATACCCATGCAGAAGCAATGCTCTGGCTAAGGAACAGTCACCAGGCTTGAATTCCCTCAGGGTCAAAAGGAGGGGCAATAAGACCCACACAAAAGAGCAGGAATTGTCAACCATCACCTGCAACCCAGAAGGGAAGTGACTAATGGGGAAATGAAACAACTAGGGGCTAAGTTCAGCTAAAATCTAAGCAAAGTGATTTTATGTGTACAAACTATATTTTTAGAAGTGGTTAGGTAAAGTGTTAGAGTCTATCAGTGACAAGTGAAAATAAAATTGTCTTATTTTCCTTTGGTTCCTCATCTGTCCAGCTATCTCAGCTGCTGCCTGTTTTCTGCCAGGGCAGGGAGTGCACTCAGGGGCCAGGCAACCTGTGTACAGCTAGGTGCACCTGTTAATTGTTAAGGGTGATCTGGAACTAGAGATAATATTTGGAAAAGGAGAATTTTGCAATTAATTAGCACATCTGTCAGGCCTGGGCAGTAGTCAGAATAGTCATGTAAATTTTTACATTCTCTGACAGAACACACTGTTCCCAGAAAAAGAATTCTAATGGAAGAGCCACAATAGCATGCAAAAAATTTCATTGCAGGAAAATGGCGAATATCCAAGAGCTAATATCACCAAAGATGCCTTGAACCTTGGCTTTACCTCTGGAAGGCCCTTGGCTTCTTGCAGGTATTCGCTTTTGCCATAGTCAGCTGAATTCCTACTTCATATTTTTGTGACTGCTAGCACCATTATCATTTATTTATTGTCAAAATATGCTGGGTTGTTAGGTATAAACCTGGGACAAATTGATACCTGAAGTGTCCATTAACATATAAAAGTGGATGCTGGGCATGAGGTGTTCCCAGCATCCCTCAGTCTCTACCTATTAGAGTGCCCTTCTGGTTAACATACCCTGAACTCTCCAGCCCAAGTATTAGTCTGGGCTCTCCTTCTCCCAGGTCCCCTATCCTCCCTATAACTCAGCCATTTCTCTCTGCCAGTATTTTGTCCAGTCTCTTGGCCCAGGCCAGCCCTCTTGGTCATCAGTTCCTCTTCCATCTCCCCTTTCCTCACTTGGCTCAGGATGTGTTCACCCTGGACTCTCCCAGATGTCCCTGTCACTGCCTATGCTCTCCCTTTTATCTACAATAAACTCTCTTCTCCTCCATACCTAGAAACAGTCATGTCCTTCCTTTATTATTTATTTTGTTCATTCAAGGGGAAGATTGTACTTCTGTTTCAGAAGGAAGAGGAGGACACCTCTGCAGTGACAGGTCTCAGCTCACACTAGAAATGCTGATCTGGTTAATCCAGCAGTGTCCAGCTCTGTGGACCACAAAGAGCTATAGCACAATGCTTCCACTTTGCAGGGTAGGTTGGCAGCTGGTTGAAGCTTCTGAAAATTATAGCAGCGATTTCCCCTCTTGTTAAGACTAACTGTTGTCTTAGTTATTTTTTTATTGCTGTGATAAAATATCATGGCTAGTCCATGTTAGTACACATTGTTAATGCCAGCACTCAGGAGGAAAAGTTATGTTGATCTCTGTGAGTTTGAGGACAGCCTGGAATAGAGAGCTAGTTTCAAGACAACCAGGTCTATACAAAGAAACCTTGTCTCAAAAAACCAAAATATACCATGACCAAGGCAACTCAATGAAGGAAGGGTTTTATGGGATTATGGTTCCAGAAGGATAAGAGTCCAGCATGGAAGGAGGCAGAAGGTACTAGAACAACAAGCAGGCTGAATCTCACACCTTGGACTACAAGCAGAAAGCAGAGAGAGTGAACTAGACGTAACATGCATCATTAAACTCTCAAAGCCTGCACCAGTGACATATTTCCTTTAGCAATATCACACCTCATAAAATATCCAAACTGGGGACCAAGTGTTCAAATGTCCAAGACTATGGGGACATCTCATCCAAACCACCACAGCATTCAGCTGCTCACCTACTCTCTCCAGCAATGATTTGGTAACTGAAAAGGATGACCAGAGGGCAGGACACGGTGGTCACCACACCTTCCCTTTCTGTCAGGAAGCTGGAAATGAGCTCTGGCTATGGACTGTCTTCTGATCTCCAAGTCCTCTTGCCCCCAGTGCCTTTGCTCCCAGCCTCCTCTAATGTAAAGCCAGAGCACACTTGCATCTATGCCTGTCTGCTGGGTCCTCATAAACGTTTCTTCAGTCCAAACACCCTGCATGAAGCACAGCCACCTCTGAGAAGAGGTGACATACACAGAGGAGAAAGCAAACAGGACTGGTCCAGGAAGCAGGCCCAGGACCAGAGGGACTTCTCCTGAGGCAAGGGCAGAGCCTAAGCTGTGGAGATCTGGGTTTGCTCTGTAATTCTTTCAGGCCTGGGCACCAGCAAAACAGTGTGGAGGCTCCTGCAGCATGGCAGTCAGAGTGCAGGGGGACTGCCAGCCTTAGGCAGGTCCATGCTCTAAGGCCACCCATGATTCCAGCTCAGTTCTTTCTCCTGGGTCCAGGCTTCCTGTTCCTTGCCACATACCCTTCCTAGGCCTCCTCCTGCCAGCACTGCCCACTGACCCCACAGCTGCCCCTCCTCCAGGCATTGTCTCCTCCCTGAGGCACCTCCCACTGACCCCAAATTCCCTGCAGCTTTCTCCTGGGCCTGAGCCCTGAATCAAGTATCTGTTTCTCTGCACAGTCTGAATTAATTTCCCAAGAACCAGAGAACTGAAACTGAAACTAAGTCTGAGCTGACAGAGAAATGGAACAGGGAGGGGGAGGAGGAGGGAGCAGGAAAGAGAGACTGGAGGTAGTGAGAGGGAGGGAATAGGAAGGAAGGGAGCCAAACAAAGCTGAGCACAGGGTGATATCATCTGAAGTCACTGAATCTGCTGGCCTCATCACTATGCATTTTAGAGCCACAGAATCAGTGTACACCAGGATCTGCTGGATCCCATCTACAAGCCCCACCAGTATGGACTTGGTGCTGGCCACAGACCCTGCTCTCAGCCTGGAAACAGAGGTCAAGACCCTGTGACAGGGCTCTGCTCCTTAGGGAACATAAAGGGAGCCTGGTGTCTGTCCTGCCATTTCCCAGGACAGGTAGCTCAGGGAAAGGGCTGCAGCATCAAGTCCCTGGGTTCTGAGGAGGAAAGGCACTTACTTCCCTGAGCTGGGGGAGGTTCTCTGCAGAGCAGGGCTCTGCTTTGAATACAGGGGAAAGATGCAGCAGGGATCATGGCCTGCCCCCTTTCTCCATGAAGACAGCACCTGTCACCCTCACCAGTCCTGCAGGAGCAGTGTGCTGTCCCCTTAGGGCCTGCTGTCAGAAGTCGCCCAGAAGATCTGGCAGGGTTCCTAGTGATTGCTAATAATGGTTTATCTCTGCCTCTTTTTGATGCAGCTGCAATGGCCTAGGGAAAAGATGCCTTACAGTAATCAGATGGTCCTGAGGGAAAGCACGCAGCCATCTGAACTGGTGTCCATATAGCAGGTCTTGGTGGGTTGAGCCCAAAATATGCAATTTCTAGAACTTAGGACCCAGCCAAAGGCTCCTGAGGGTGAGTTTCGTTTCTGAGTTCAGTTTGTGTATAGTGGGGGTGGGTGAGCAGGATGCTCTGGCAATTTCTCACTAAGTTTCGTTTCTCCCTTGGAAGGGGAGGAGCCAGCACTGTTTAAAGAGGTCTGAGCCCTGGGAACTGCACACTGTATTGCTGAGGAGTGAGTCAGAGTGGTGAGTACAGCACAGGATTCTGTGCAGGGCTAGGGATGACTCTGGGTTTTTTGTAGGTCTTGGGGGACATTGTAGATCACTTCTTAGTGCTTTTAAAATACGAGGATCAGTGACAGCACAGGCAGGGCCTCTGGGCTAGACAGGCAGCAGTCTGAAACATCCCCACAAATCCAATAGTCTGTCTGGAGGCAGCAGGAGAGGATGGGGTCTCAGGGATATCTGGAGTCTTGGGCTAAGGAATAGAAGAGAGGTTTCAGATCCTCTGCTGCATGGCCAGGAACCCATGAGAAAGCAGATAGAGGTCTCTTGTTAGGGGTGGGAGGATGCTTGGAGACCTAGGGGCAGGCTTTGAAATGCAGGCAGGAGGCTCCTTTGGGGACCCTGCTGGAAGGACTGACAGAGGATCTGTGTAGAGAAATGTACATACCCAGGGCCTACCCAGTCCGCAGAGAGATGTCCTGGGTGATCTAAGCCCTACCTCTGCTCAGAGTACAGGGTGTCCCACAGACCTTCCATTTCAATGGTTCAATTGCAGGGGGGACATGGAGGGCAGGGACCTGGGAGAAGAAAGGGCCCTTGAGTCTCTCAATAGCCACTGTAACACCCAGACAGGCCTGAGAAGGCTTCCACTCCTGGACAGCCAGGATAGCGGGTGGACAGGCGTTCTAACAGCGAAAGGGCTGAATCTTATTCCCATGCTGCTCTTGTTTCCAACTGGGCTCAGGATGCTTTTCTAACAGGACAGAAACCCAGGGGAACCCTGCCAATGGGATCTGTGTTCATAATAAATGGTATATAACACATGAGGGCCATTGGCATATGCCCACTGCCTACTATAGAGTGGAAGTGTAGCCAACCACCCCAAGGACAGCACAATTGGGCACAGGTATGCCTGGATAGGAATGCTTAGAGCCCACCACACCTGGTTACTTGTGTGGACCTGACCCTGAATTTCAGGTGAGGCAGGAGTCTGCATGAAATGTGATGGAGCTGCCCTGATGGTCTCTGTGCAATGGGATCTGTAGTGTGAAAGAGTTAGGATGTAGGGAGACAGGAAGCAGGGTATCCTGTAGCTCCCCTGCAAATTAGGGTTGATCTAGTGTTGGGAGCAGCTTGTGCTTGACTGGACCAAGATCTAGATGGGCAGATGCACTCACCTCAGGTTGACAGTGCAGCTGGGTGCTCAGGGCACTGAATGAACAGAGGAGGGTGTGATCCTTGAGGTTGCTCTGCTCCTGAAATCCACCAAGTCGCAAAGGTTATTGAGGAGATTTGCACATGCTTGTGATTTGCAGACAGAACATAGGGCTTAGATGCCAGAAAGGGAACAGACTCCCTGTATCCTGTTTTGACTGCTCACTAGTAGTCTTTGGTCATGAAACACAAACCTGGGGACTAGTCATATCCCTTGATTGTGCAGTGAGACTAGCAAGACAGCCATGGACCAATAGATGAGGGTCAATCTGAGAGTAAAGGGTATTCATTCTGGAGCCTGGGGCCCCTTCTAATATGAGGTCTTTCCAAAGAAGGGGAAGGAGAGCTGTGTCTGAAGAGCATTCTAGATTAACGGCCTCCATGAATGTATTTAGAATTACTCCGCTTTCATGATCCTCCTCCCACATCAGAAATAAACACCTGCCTCTACGAGGTGACATGAATGGGTAATGTTGATGGGAATCATAGTCTCCTGGGGCATGTAGAGAAGGAATGGAGGTTGTAATACTGTTGTCTCTGATGTATGTGAATCTTAATCAAAGTGTGGATAATTAGTTTCTAATTTATAATCCCCATTTCCAACAGAATACCCAACAGGAAGCAGAAATCAAAGATGGTTCTCAGTACAGAAGAAATCGGAAGCTCTACTTCCTTAGCCTCACCCAGTGACCCATTGCCCAGTGGAGAGACTGACCTAGGAGAGAAAAACCAGGTATGACCATGTCCATCTGAGGGCTGCTGCTTTATGTCACATCCCCTGCAGATGGTGGCTTCCTGAACCTTCCTGGGGCAGGATGTTGATACGGGTCTACTGTTCACTTTTCTTGGGCCAAGGTGAGACCAGTGAACCTCCTTGGTCCTTCATGGGATGCCATCTTGTTCTGGGAGAGATGGTATCATTAGTGTCTGTCAAGGCCCTGGTCAGTGCTATGCTGTCCCCTGCCCAAACCATGGCTTAGTCTTCAGCTCCACTGTCAGGACTCACTGAGACACTATCTCCTGGGAGAAGATGCTTGGGTCTGTTTTCATAGAGCTGTAATCCAGTTTTGCCGGCAAACAAATGTGCTCTCTGGAAGGAACCTGTCAGCCTGGTCTCAGCCTGACCCAGTCAGCTGTCTGACCTTGGAGGGTCTTCCTCCCTTTAGCAGTGGGTTTTCCATCTCCACAGTGGGATCTTCAGCGTGGCTGTTGAGAGAAGTCAGAGCAGCTCTTTCTGGTACATAGAACTGTGTCTCACTCCCTGTTTGAGACATTGGGCCACCTGGCTGCCTGTTTCAGGCTCTCTCCATTGTCTAAGTAAAGATCAACACTTTAAATTTAGTGTTAAGCACAGTGTCAAAGGTCATAGGCAATGGGAAGGACCACTCTCTCTCCTTCTCCCTAAATCTCTCTATTTCCTTCTTGAAAAGTGAGGGGAAGAAAGAACTCAACCCAATGCATCAGTCAGCTCTCCATTGCTGTGACCAAGTTCCTGAAAGAATCAACTTAGAAGGAGGAAAGGTTATTTGGATCACAGCTTGAGAAATTACATCCCATGCCCACTATGTGCCATTGCTCTAGGTCTGTGATGCATAGCATGATGGAACAAGGCTGGTGTCCAATGGTTGGGAAAAGTAGAGGTTGAGTAAGGGCCAGGGTCCAAGTTCATTTCAAGGTCATGCTGCCAATGATCTATACCCTCCCAGAAGTCCCCAATTCTTCCAATCCCACCACATTCCAAGAACAGCTGGGGACCACACCTTCACCAGGTGGTCTTTGGGGCATGTATCAGATCTAAACTTATATACTCTCATACTCACATGCTTTGGGAGCAGTTGGCCCTTTCTCTCCAGGTGACAGGCTATCTATGGTCCCTCAGCACAATTTCTAGGCAGATAGGGACTGAGTTTCTGATTTTCATACTTTCAGGCCCACAGTAGCATACATCCTCCTCTGTACCCTCAGTTATGAGAAGAGACCTAGGGCTGGAGGCATGCAATTAAACAGGTGTGCTCTGTTGGAGGAGCAGCTGAGACTCTTGCACCTCCTAGGAGTATTGTTGTTGTTAGCAACAAAGCCCCAGATGACCTGGCATTGGATGTTGTATTCCACTAATGCCCTGTTCCATTCTGTGAGGTACACACTCTCTCAGCTACAACTTTATCACTATCTCAGGACAAGAGCCTTCCACCCTCCCACTTTGTAGTTAGATTTTAGAGCCATTTTGCCTGTTGAAGCAGAATTGATGCCATTTATTTTTAATATTCTGCTTTTAGAATAAAACACCTGTTGCTATTTGTCCTTTGCTGGGAGCCATCCCTGGCAGTGGAAAGGTCCCTGCAGAGGAGGTCAAGAATTATCAGGGGAAGGAGTGAGCCAGGCATGATGGTTGGGTGAATCTAGCAGCCTGACTGACTAGCAGCCAGAGTGCTTCTTTATTTATACAGAATTTTGTAAACAAGGTTATATTCATGATGTTCCAAAACATAGATCTGTTGTTCAAAATCAAATTGGTCTTATAATAATAATAAAAAAATTTGTAATAGCCAGAACCTGGAAACAACCTAGATGCCCATCAACGGAAGAATGGATGAAAAAAATGTGGTACATATACACAATGGAGTACTACTCAGCAGAGAAAAACAATGAAAGCATGAAATTTGCAGGCAAATGGATGGAACTAGAAAAAATCATCCTGAGTGAGGTAACCCAAACCCAGAAAGACAGTTATGGTATGTACTCACTCATAGGTGGATTCTAGATATAAAATAAAGAACAATCAGACCACAACCCATAGAACCATAGAGGCTATATATATAGCATGGAGGTCCCTAGGACAACTGTGGCATATAATAAATTTCAGTTTTACTCAATTATTGAAAAAAAAATAGCCAAATGAATGGAAACACATGAACTATGAACCAAAGGTTGAGGGGCCCCCAGCTGGATCAGGCCCTCTGAATAGGTGAGACAGTTGATTGGCTTGATCAGTTTGGGAGGCAACTAGGCAGTGGTACCAAGTCCTGTGCTCATTGCATGAGTTGGCTGTTTGAAACCTGGAACTTAAGCAGGGACACTTGGCTCAGTCTGGGAGGAAGGGACTGGACCTGCCTGGACTGAGTCTACCAGGTTGATCGCAGTCCTCGGGGAGGACTTGTCCTGGAGGAGGTGGGAATGGAGGGTGGGCTGGGGGTAAGGGAGGGGGTGGGAGGGGGGAGAATAGGGGAACCCATGGCTGATATGTAGAACTGAATGGTATTGTAAAATTATATATATATATATATATATATATATATATATATATATATATATAATAAAAAAAAACAACCTTGAGCCAGATATTGGAGTGAAAGCTGAAAGATCAGAGAAGGAGAGCAAGCCACAGCCACATTTACCTCTAGGACTCCTCAGTCTGAAAAAGCCTCTAGTTCCTGTCTCCTCACCCCTTATATACCTTTATCAGCCCAACCATCACCTCCTGGGATTAAAGGCGTGTGTGGTCCAGGGTAGCCTTGAACTCAGAGATCCAGATGAATCTCTGCCTCCTGAATGCTAGGATTAAAGGTGTATGCCACCACTGCCTAACCTCTATGTCTAATCTAGTGACTGGCTCTGTCCTCTGATCCTCAGGCAAGCTTTATTAAGATATACAATATATCGCCACATTTCCCCCCTTTTTTTGTTTGAAATAGTCAAAGAACATTATAATTAATGTAGGAAAAACTATATACAATGAGTACAGTAAGTATATGCAATGTATACAATCAAGAATTACATGAACAAGGTCTAGTCCATTAATATTTGACAAATTCAGAGACAATGCTCCATCAACTATCCTATTTTGGTGGGTCCAAAATATTGTACCTAATTTGCTTTCTATCCTAACTTGTATTACCAACTGCAAACTATCTTTTGATGCCTTTCAACTTATGCACTTTACACCTCTTTAGTGAGTTCCTTTTGTGAATTTGTTAACAAAGAAAAGTATAACTATAAACTGTAACTATAACTATCTAATCTTCAACTCCCTCAGAAACCCAAGAAGGAAATAATATTAACCAAGTAAGCAGAAAGTACAAACAAGTGACTTTCAAAAAACGTGAGAAATGACAGAAACAGCTGGTAGATAGTCATCCAAGGTTTCTCTGCAAAGTTGGGGCATCATCTTCAGGCTACAAGCCTAGCATAAGTGCCAGACTCATCTGTGAAGCAGAATTTTTTGAAAGGCCTTCCTAACTTCTCTTAGCAAGATTCAGCAGTCCTTTCTTTTATGTCATGCTTGTCCATTTTGGACAGCATACTATCAGCAGTTGAGGTAAGGGCATTTTCTTACCCAGTGGCTAACTTTTGCCACAAAGAAAGTAAACTCCATAAGGAGTTTCTTCAAGGCCCACCATCTTCTATGAAGTAGATTGGTGCTGCCAGGAGTAGACATGTCTTGTCATAAAAAAAGAATCTATGCTATTAAAACATCTTAAATGCCATATTCTGTAGATCTCTGTTTGACCTTGAAAACATACCTAATATGACTACAAGTTTGATTGTAATAACTAATTACTAATCTATATTTCTTTATTGCCCTCAATAGTTGGTAATAACTTTCAAGGACTAGAAAACTGCATTACATTGGTAAATGACCTGTACAGGTACAATACCTTAAACAAGAGTAGGAATGTATGTACACTATGTTCTAACAAAAATAATCTCAAATTTGTATCAATATACAAAATTTGTATACAATATACAAAAATCCAATCCAATGTAAAATATTTAAAACTAACAGTTGCTTTTTAAAAGTAGATTCAAAAATCTTCCTTTTATCTTATCATACCCATATTCTCTCTTTTTTATTTTCAGAGTAGATTCAATAATCTACCTTTTATCTTATTATATCTATATCCTCTTTTTTTCTTTTCAGAGTATCAACAATCTACCCTTTCATCCCATCATTTCTATATTTTTTAGAGCAGATTCAATAATCTACATTTTCATCCTATCATTTCTATATAATACATTTCTATATCATATCTTCCTTTCTTCTTTTAGAAAGAGTTTGACTATGACTAATATCAATTTTTAACCAACCCCTAAACAAAGACAAATATCCATCATCTATTTTTTGGGGGGAATGTGGGTATAGTTTTCTAGGCTACTTCCTGCTGATTGGGGTGTTGGTAGTCTTATGAGGACATAAAGAAAATTTAGGATTATGGTCAAGTCCTGACCGGAGTAGTCTGTGAGGGCTGTATTATCTCACTTAGCCATCTCAATATTGTCCTGAGCAGTTTGTAGTCCACGCTGATCTTTGGGTATATTTGTCAGTGTAGTAGCCATGTGAAATCATTGTTGTGGGGTCCCATCATCTTTTTGAAGACTAATCAGTTCATGCACAGCTTGGAGATTTGTCAGTTCCTATAAGATTACTGGATAGATTAAAGTTGGTTGTTTGAAAGCCTTAGGCTGTTTGTCTGTAACCTTGTAATGCAATGCTGATATTGGTTCACCTTTAAATTCTTCTGTCTGGGTCCGAATATCTCTATAATCTGTTTTAACAAGTTTTTCTAAAACTTTTATCTTGGCACTCATATTAAACAACTTTTTAAATGATCAAACAAATAAGATTTATAATTGACATTACATCTATCCCATCAACATTAATTGTCCTCTCATTTAATTGTTCCATTTTCAGTCCTTCAATAGTATTATCAAACAGAGACCAAACACCGTCCATTGTGAAATTGTTTCCCATTTTTTTAATGTGGGGGAAAAAACTTTCTTTTAAATAATTCCTTCATTTAAGAAATCCCAGTTGACTCACCAAATCTGCTGACAATGAGATTCAGATTATGGTGTGGCAGCAGCCCAAGGAAGGATTTCAGAGAAAGCCAAAACCCACCAGAAGAGGAAAGAAGCAAAATATCCAGCCATCTGCCTGGGGGAAGTGTGAGAAAGTGGCTAACTCATGTAGTTTTAGGAGCCAAAACAAAGAACCTATAGAGTGTGCCGCAGAGAGCAAAACTTAGCCAGCTGGGTAGGGACTCTGGCCCATGTGGGGTGGAGACTCTGGCCATGTGCAGCTTGGACCTGAGCTGGGGACTGCAAGGCCACAGGAAAGTGGCTTTTTTTGTGAATTCATGCCCCACAAGTTGAATGCTAGGTGTTGGTTGAATACTAAACAGCCTTATAATAAAAAACCCTGAGCCAGATATTGGGGTGAAAGCAGAAAGATCAGAGCAGCAAAGCAAGCCACAGCCAATCTTACCTCTAGGACTCCTCAGTCTGAAAAAGCCTCTAGTTTCTGTCTCCTCACACCTTATATACTTTCTCTGCCCAGCCATCACTTCCTGATGTAAAGACATGTGAGATCCAGAGTGGCCTTGATCTCACAGAGATCCAAGTGGATCTCTGCCTCCTGAGTTCTAGGATTAAGGGTGTATGCCACCACTGCCTGACCTCTATGTTTAATCTAGTGGCTGGCTCTGTCCTCTAATCCTCAGGCAAGCTTTATTAGGGTATATAATAGATCATCACATAAATCATATCATTTTTGTTTTTGGACATGTGTTTCACTTCCTTTTGTTCATTATTAGTCATTATTAATAAACCTTGACAGAGCAGAGTTATTATTTCCAATCATTTTCCCTCAAGTTTTGACATGATCAGTAAATAGAGTTATCATTTTTACTCATAAATACCATAACCAAACTTTTAAGAATCCAGAGGCATATGAGAGCCTGTTCTCAGGCTTGTAGCTTTGGTTGCTTCAAGGACATTAGACCAAAACAAAATCTTCAAGCCACCTCAGGCCACGTCCCCAGCAGCGCATTATTAACTCTTGGTGGTCAGAGAGCTGAGGAAAAAATCCTCACTCTAAAGCTGCTGCAGTTGTTATTCAAATTGTGGCATAATACAATGTTTATATTTTATATCTTAATAGAATTTGTCTTTATGTCTAATCCTGTCATTCTGTTGTTCTTTGGTCAAATGACATCAGAGTGGCTCTGTATGTGCTAACTTTTCTAAGAAAGGGAGGTCCTAACACCTCATACTTTTATCATCTTTCCACTCCACACTTTGCTCATCAATATGTCTCTGTGTAGGGCAGAATTGTATGTCATATAGTTGTCTGAGTGTATAGTGGGAAGAGGCTTGCAATCTCAACTGTGGTCAACTCCTCTAGCCCACTGAATCTTGTTGACCTTTTTAATTTTACTTTGTCTTGAATATCTTGTTCCTGTGTAAGTACAGGGACAGATGTTTCAAAAATGTCTTATAGCCTCATAAAGAGACCTCTGGAATCTTTATCTGTCACAACCCCCAAAGTATAAGGAAGACCTTCAAATTAACAAGGATATCTCCCTAAAAGAGCAGGTGGGGGGAGAGTATGTTCAGGACTATCCTGGGGAAGCTTAAAGGCAGCATTCCTGGGAGAAGGCATAAATGATTCATTTGAAAATTTCCATCAATCCAATATCTCCAAATGTACAAATATTAAAGTCCCTCATGTATGCAACTGGTGGAGATGAAAGCCAAAGGTGGCATGGCAGCCATCATGCAGTTCAATTTTGCCGGATTTTTCTATGACTTCTGCCATTCCATTCAGATATGGCTGTGCCAGTTCTTTATGTGAGGCATTTGTTCTTCCTCCCCCTTTTCCTTACATTCTTCCACATTTAGGATTGAACATCTGTATTTTAGGAGTGTATATCATATACTCTGCTGGCTGTTTCACTATGGTAGTGTCTGCAGTGCTCACACTTAATAAACACAATAAGTCTATTCATGAGGGACAGAATAAAAACTTCCTATGTGGTGTAAGAACCTTTCTCTGCTATTGGCCTCCATCCTGTCTGTCATGGTCTTCCTTACCCATTAATCAGAAACCCCACAATGCATTGCCACTGTTTGTGCTCAGGTACCACTTAAGGATGGTGAAGTCATAAGAAATCTGTACCAGTCACCACTTGTGTTGTCAGAGCCATGATATGGATTTAGGATTCCTCTCCTGTCACTTTCCTTCTGTACTCAGAACGCCTTTTACAATTCCTGCAGTGTGGATGTGCTGGGGATAATTTGTTCAGTTTTCTTTCTGGAAAGTCTGTATTTTGCTATAATTTTTGTGTTTCTATTTATAATAATCATCTCCTGATTTTCATGAGAACAGCACCGGGGAATTTCAGAGTAGGACTCTGGTTATCTGACTCCTAAACTGTCACATTTCAACCAGGGTGAGCTTAACTAACTCTCCAAGTCTTAGTTTTCCACTTAAATTATGAGATGTAGTGATAATACAGCACTTGTATAATTTTTTTTTTTACTGTAAGGATGGGAAAGATATGTGCAAAGTGCTCAGGGACCTAAATAACACTTACCACTAAGCCAGACTCTCATCTTCTTTTCTAATGGAGCTGTAATTTAATTAACACTTCTTAAAAGCATAAATAAATAAATAAATAAATAAATAAATAAATAAATAAATAAATAAATCTCAGTTTCTTGCAGCTTGTGATGTAAAGGCCACATTGCTGGCCAAAG
Organism: Peromyscus leucopus; assembly: GCF_004664715.2. Taxonomy (NCBI): domain Eukaryota; kingdom Metazoa; phylum Chordata; class Mammalia; order Rodentia; family Cricetidae; genus Peromyscus; species Peromyscus leucopus. The sequence goes on along the minus strand of NW_023505371.1, from coordinate 29,903 downwards.
ACATACTACTTCTCAGACATCCAGGGTTCACTGCCAGTTCTCCATGGTGAGGTAACTTCAAACTTGCCCTCATTTCAAAACGATATTTTTCCTGGGTATAGAAATCTAGGTTCATGGCATTTTTGTCAACAATATAAACATTTTTCATAGCGGAGATATAAACAAGTTGTCAGATGTTTTGTCAAGTGCCACCCCACTGTCTTCATGCTTCCATTCTTTCTGGTAAGAAATTGGCTGTCAAGCTTCTCTGTTTGTCCCTCTGTGTGTAAGGTGTCATATTCTGACTACTTATAATGCCTCCTGTTTATAACTAGTTTTGAATCATTTGGGCCTTGGTATTGGCATAAAAACAGACATGTGGACCAGTGGAATCAAATTAAAGACCCTTGTAGATGTAACCAACCGTCTTATTAATTAAGAAACACAGAACCAATGTAAAGAAGAAAGCCAAGAGGTCAGAGCTCAGAGCTAAAACCTTACCCTTCCTCCTGCGGTGGTCCCACCTTTCCGACAGAGACCTACTTACTGTGTGTTTGTCTTGATATAGTCTTTCTGTTCTGCCTTCTCATTGGTTGTAAACCCAAATATGTGACTGCCTTGTCACTGCCTGTAAGTACAGCCCTCCAGGTCTTAAAGGCGTGTGTCTCCAATGCTGGCTGTATACCTGAACACACAGAGACTTACCTAGCTCTGTCTACCAAGTGCTGGGATTAAAGGCGTGCGCTGCTGCTGCTGCTGCTGCTGCCGCCGCCGCCGCAGCCGCCGCCGCCGCCGCCGCCACGCTCTTGCTATGGATCTAATAGCTCTGACCCCCGGGCAACTTTATTTATTAACATACAATTAAAATCACATTTCAGTACAAATAAAATACCACCATAGACCTTGATATTAATCCACACACCTATGAACACCTATGACAATCAATGGGCCTTGATGTCATTTCTTTTGTGTGTCCTGCATCTAAAGTTTGTTGACTGTCATCAATCTTTGGGTTATGGTGTCCTTAAGGAGGCAGTAAGGTGGTAAAGAGGCAGTAGGTAGTAAGGGGAAAATGGCCCAGGGTGACAACTACGAGCCTCCCACACATGTCACAGTGAAAACAGAGGCTGTGGTTAAAAGAGAGATTAAGGATTAAAAGGATGGTGTCTAAAGACTGTGGAAGATGTGTGGGAGGGCTTGGAGTTAGCTATGAGATAAACATGTCAAACAGATAGCAGAGGGAGCAGGGTCCAGTGACACAGGCCAGCAGGCTCACAGGAAGCCCTTGAGGACATATATGTAGGGCATGACTGACCTTCTTGTATTCTGGCTTCTAAAGAGGCCAACTGTAGCAGAGTCAATTGTACATAAGGATGGCTTCTAACAAGAAGTTTGTGCTTGGGAGCCCATCTCTGACCACCCCACAGAGAAGTCAAATATGAGGTGACCAAGAAAGACTGCAGTGACATCTTGATGGCAGTGATAGAGTTCTCTGCTGTGCTACAAGCTGACCAATGTCAGAAGAAAGAGATTTCAGTATAATAAACATAACTATAACACCTGCAAGGTGTGTGTGTGTGTGTGTGTGTGTGTGTGTGTGTGACTGGTAATAAAACTGGAAGAAAACCAATAGCTAGGGGGTTGTCAGGATCAAAGCTGGAGTCAGAAATGCATAGAACGGGACTTCAACTACTTCTGACTAGGCAGGCAGAGCATAAACAATGCACGATCATCTCCCTGGTTGGGCCAGAGGACGTGCATAGAGTGTTTGCCCTGCCATTGGCTCAGCCCATAACAGTCCAGAGAATTACTGTTCACTCTCCACAGAGATTACTTCAGCCTTGGTCCAGTTTTTGCCATGGCCCTATAAAAACGGTGAACAAGGGAAATTGAATGGCTTTACTTCCTCCTTGAAAACCCATGTCACTTCTCTTCTCTGGCAACAGTGAACCTGAGGTCACCTTTGCAGATCGAGCTCTGATAATCAGGAGTATGTGGCACCTTAGGTCCTTGGGCCAGGAACATTTATTGAGAGCTTTGGTAGCAAAAGAGTGTGTGAGTATACAGCAGGTGACAACTAGAGTCCAGAAGGTCAACCTATCAGAACTAAGCATTTTGATAGAGGAAACCATCATGCAAGATGTTATGGAATTACTGCCTTTTAAATGAATTGGCTGTTTCTTATTGTAAACTTCTTGTGCAAATAACAGCTATGATTCTCCCTGTTTACCATGCATCTCCATGTTATGTGTACATGTAATCTCATGACTGCATCTCAATCTTATAGACAAAACTTCCCCTATAATTTTGGGATAATTGGGTAACTTTTCCCAGCTGTGTTTATTCTTCATTAGCTTACATCTGGCCAGGGCCATTCTCCAGACAAAAGTATTTCAACAAAGGTATCTTTTTATCCAAGGACAAGCTGCACATAGATAAGAATTAGCTCATCTCACTTACAGATAAGAGAAAATGACCATTAACAATTAAATCCTCAACTCTTTACCTTCATCCCAGGTTATTTACACAAGACGTTAATTTACAAGAAGTAAAGCCATTCAATTTCCCTTATTCACCGTTTTTTTTATAGGGCCATGGCAAAAACTGGACAAAGTAAATTAAGAGATTTACTGCTCACATTTCTGGGATGATGTTCTACACTTGCTAGTTACTGAGTTAAGGTAATTATTTCCCATTGACCAAAGGAGATTTCTGGCAAGGCCAAGCAGATGATAGGTGTCAAGCTTTGATTCTTGTGCAAATTAAATTTTAATCCTCCTCAGCCAGATGCTATTCCTAGATTTTCTCCTCAGCAATTACTCCAAGCAAAAGTGCTCTTACTAACCAAATGCTACAAGCTCTGGCATAGGTTGCTTAGCAACTGAGCATATGTCCCTTGCCCTTCCAGGGCTGCAGCTGGGAAGAGCAGGGGAAAAAAGTGGTGCTTTAGAAAATAAAGACAGTTTTACTTTCCTAGTGACTTATTGGCATTTATAGACCACTAACATCCTACCTAGCCATTTCTAGATTATATTTTGAGCACTTAAATTACATTTTAGAATTCCCTAATTGATCTTAGCCTTTAATTGACCTCGCCAGAGAACTCCCCTTAGTCACTTCCCGCTTTGGGTTGTTAATCAAAGCTGACATTGCTTTATGTGTGGATCCTTATCACCTCTCTCTGTGACCCTGAACACTTTAAGCCTGGAATTGCACTGTTAAAGAATTACTGCTTGTGTATACATACCGCTTCCAACAACAGCATGGAAAGGAACTGATTTAGAAGAACAAAAATGAGAAGAAAGATGGAGAGAACTAGAGAGATATAAGAGAACAGCAGAAGGGACTGAACGAAAAAGGGACTGAGGGGAGCTAAGTATGAGAACAGAGAAGAAGCTTTGTAGATGGAATAGATTAAGAAGAATAAAGAGAATGGACTAAAGAACTCAGTGTGCTTAGATTCATTGAATAACCCTCAGATTAGATCATCAGCTGGTTGGTAGACTCTTCCATAGACCCTGGGAGAAAGCAATACACAACAACATGGGTCCTGACTTTTTCATCAACACAGAAGAAGCAATGTTTTGTGTTTCTTCAAATACATTTCAGCCCATTTCTCACTCTTGGGGATTCTAACAACATGCACATTATCCTTGAACTCAGCTGTCTTTGCAGGAACGCTTCCATGGAGCATAAACTCACTCTTCTTTGCCCTCATCTAGGAGTCCCTGAACAACCTCTGCAGGCAGTATGAGGAGAAGGTGCGGCCCTGCATTGACCTCATCGACTCCCTGCGGGCCCTGGGTGTGGAGCAGGACCTGGCCCTGCCTGCCATTGCAGTCATTGGGGACCAGAGCTCAGGGAAGAGCTCTGTGCTGGAAGCACTGTCAGGAGTGGCCCTCCCCAGAGGCAGTGGTGAGAGCTCATGCTTATTGCCTTGCTAGGCTGTGGACCTGGGGCTCAAAGATAGAAACAGATCTCTGTCAGTTTGGGCCCACAGCAGAATGAAGGTCAAGGTGGTCTTTCTCCTTGACTATGGGCAGCCTTTCCCCTGAGCAGCCTGCAGGTTCTTCTGCCTCTCACAAGGGCACCAGTCTCAGTGGTTAGGGCTCCACCCATGCAGCTTCTCAAGCCTTCCTTCAGCCTAAGTTTCCTCCTTTCAGGCTCTGTATCCAACAGTCACTGTAGGTGTTGGGGCTGAGCACAAGTGCTGGGGTGGAACTAATTGAGTCAGTTCCCTAGGTCCTTTCTTTGAGGTGACCATTCCCCTTGGAGAAGAGACTGGTGTCCAGGTTAGTGCTGCTGCTTAAACTCCATGGCTGGTGTGGTCATTGAATGCTCAGGAAGAGGTCAAAGCCCAAGTGTTCCAAGGACGAGGTAAAATCCCTTGGATAAGGCAGGAGTTGGAAGGAGATCATATCAGGGGGCATGAGGAAGTAGCCTGAGGATGGTGACCAGGATGCATGGGGGCTGGTGGGAGATGTCTGGTACATTAAAGGTTCTACCAAGGTCCCCACAGAGCTGAGGGCGCCACACTAGAAGGAAGCAGCCTGAAGTGGTTGGTGGCTTTTACCTCAAATGGATAAACATGACCTGGGTTCCTATTCCAAGAATATAGACCTGGGGTCATACTGGAGAGACAGCATGAGAGTGAGGCCAGATGTTTCCATTCCCAGAGTCTCTGCAGATGAGTGTGTGGAAGGGTGTTAGTCTAAGGCCCTATAAAACACTGTGCTCACCAGAGCACTGGGCTAACATGGACCTCATCTCCTAGGTATTGTTACCAGATGCCCTCTGGTGCTGAAATTGAAGAAGCTGGAGCAGGGAGAGGAGTGGAGAGGCAAGGTCACCTATAATGACATTGAATTGGAGCTCTCTGATCCCTCAGAGGTGGAAGATGCCATCAACAAAGGTTGGTGTCCTGTTGTCCCTTATCCTCTGACTGCCTGTCAACACCGCCTGGAGTCAGAGAAGTGTTGAGTTATTTTGTCAGGACCTTGTTCCAGCACCGAAAATGAAACCCCTTCAAACCTGCTGCCACCCAATACCCCAGGACAGAAGAGGCTTTGCATTCCTTTGGGTGGCTGTTGCACAGTACCTGGCAGAATGCCTTACAGAAGGATATATTTCTCTCCTGGATTCAGAGGATTTTTATCCAGGGTCACCGTTTTCTATGATCCTGGGAGGAACATTATTGTCATAGGAGCAAGTGGTGACAGAGAGGAAGCAGAGTACCACAGGAAAGGACCAGAAATAAGACATATAGACCTACTCACAGTGAACTATTTCCTTTAGCATGGTTCTACCTCACAACATGTCTATAAGCTCAAAATATTACCAGTTAGGGACCAACACAAGTTTCTATATAAGATCCCCTTGGGTCACTGCATATCCAAGGCATGCTTTCCCAGAGTTCCCTGGATTAAGATCCCCTCCATCTTCCCTCTGTTCTTCTCATCCCACCCCACCAAGCTTGGTCACACTTTCTTTTTCCTCCTCTCCAGGTCAGAACTTTATTGCTGGGGAAGGACTGGGAATCAGTGATAAGCTCATTAGCCTGGATGTTAGCTCCCCAAATGTCCCTGACCTGACCTTGATTGATCTGCCTGGCATCACCAGGGTGGCTGTAGGCAATCAGCCCGCAGACATCGGACGCCAGGTGAGACTCTAGACTCCACTCTGACCTACACTGGGTCGCAAGGGGCACTGGACTGAGTCCAAGGGTATGTCTAAGAGGGACCTTGAGGATGTGGAAGTGAGACTGGATGGCCAGAATTTACTACAGAGGGATGCATCCATGGAAGCCAGGGCCTTAAGCAAGTGGATGATCACAACCATCTCTCTCTCAATGCTGTTTCCATAACTAGGAGTCACCATCTCATTTCTTACAGATCAAGAGACTCATCAAGACATACATCCAAAAACAGGAGACCATCAACCTGGTGGTGGTCCCCAGTAATGTGGACATCGCCACCACGGAGGCACTGAGCATGGCTCAGGAGGTGGACCCTGAAGGGGACAGGACCATAGGTAGGAGAGTGGGAGGTAACAGTGGTGTTGGTTTGCTAGTGGGGACACAAGCCCTGGATCCAGATGGACCAAGCTCAGTTCACACCCAGGATCCCACTGAATTGGGAGGAAGTGACCCCTTCATCTCATCTCCCTGGTAGGAAAGGCATGAGGAGCCAGAGGTGGGCAAGCATGGGGAGGAAATCATATTTTCTGAGACTCAATGTCATAGGAGCCATGGTAAGGTCCACAGAGTGTAAGGATGAAGAGTCGTTGTCTCTCTGGATAGTGGCCATGGAGAGGTGCTAGGAAGGAGCCTGTGGCTGATCAAAGGATTTGTTGTTTTCACAAAGCCACCTACACATGTCTCTGTGGGAGGGCTTCCACCCTGCATGGTTTCGGTGGACTTCATCTAAGAATGGGATCCTGGTGCCCAGTGAGAGCTACACTTCCTGCTCTCTTGGTGTGTTTCCTCTGATTTCAGTGTCTGTCCTGCAGGGATCATGACCAAGCCTGATCTTGTGGACAGAGGAACTGAAGACAAGGTCATTGATGTGGTGCGGAACCTGGTGTACCACCTGAAGAAGGGCTACATGATAGTCAAGTGCAGGGGTCAGCAGGACATCCAGGAAAAGCTGAGCCTGACTGAGGCCCTTGAGAAGGAGCAAGCCTTCTTCAAGGAGCACCCTCACTTCAGGTACCTCTGCCATACTATGCCATGCAGTGAATTGCTTGTCAAGAACACACCTGACATGAGTGGTGTGTGTGCAACAGCCTGAGGATGATTGCACCTTTGGAATGATTGTAAAACTTTCCTGAAGGAAAGCAAATGCACTACATAGTCCTTAAAGAGCAGTAAATAGTAAATAAAGAGGAGGGGACTTCCCAAAGTACCACAATCAAGCAGCACAGGAACTAGAGTCACAAGTAGAACAGAGCAGAGGAAAAGCAGGAGACCCAGAAGCTCACCATGACTTTGCTATGGCATAAAAACAACACTCAGCCATGCTAGGTGTCACTTTAGCAGTCCATGACATAAACAACTGCTCTGTAATCTATGCCTGTCTCTTTGCTTGACACAAAACCAAGGTCAGAGAACAATAGACATAAGTGATAAGATCTGAGCTTCCAAACACACTTGCTGATGATGGCTTACATCCCACCAAGACCTTTAGGACTCCCTACTACAAGAGCTTTCTCTTTGAAAATGTTGTCCTAATCTTAGTGGGAACTATTTGATTTCTTTCCATTTAGTATGCTGTTGGCTATAGTTTTTTTTGTGTATTGCTGTACACTGTTTTGATCTCTTTCCTTGTTATGGGTCTGTCTAAACTGTTTATTTCATCTTGATTTAATTTTGTTATGCTGTATGCATCTAAGATTTCATCCATGTCTTTTAGGCTTTTCAGTTTCATGGAATACAGATCCTTAAAGTCTGTTCTTCTGAGTGTCTATAATCACTCCACATGGCTCTATTGCAATTTCTCCCCCAGCTCTCTGTCTCTCTCTCTGTCTCTGTCTCTCTCTCTCTCTCTGTCTCTCTCTCTCTCTCTCTCTCTCTCCAGGTTTTCTCTCTGTAGCCCAGGCTTTATGAAACTTTGTAGACCAGACTGGCCTTAAAGTCAGAGTTCCATCTGTACATCTGCCTTCTCATCCCAAATGCTGGGATTGAAGGCATGTGCTACAGAAACCCATAAAATTCTTGAAACGTTTTAATTTCCATATTTCTTCTTAATGATAATCACCATTCAGTACTGTGCTCTTTAGTGTCCTTAAGTCTGTGTACTGTCTATAGGTTTTTTTTTTTTTTTTTTTTTTGCTACTGATATATTGCTTAATTTCTTAGATAGTCAGATAGAATGCAGGATGGTATTTAAATTGTCCTGTGTCTGTTGAGACTTGATTTGTGTTCTAATGGGTGATACATTTTTGAGAAAGCTCCGTGGTCTGCTGAGAAGAATAAGCATATGTGTATTCTTTAGTGTGTGGGTAGAATGTTCTATAGATGTCTGTTAGGTCCACTTGATTTCTTTTTTCTTCTCCTTTTTGTCTGCCTGCCTGACTCTGTCTGTCTGTTTGTTTGAAAAAAGGTCTCTCTATTAATCTCTGGCTATCCTGGAACTCACTATGTATATCACAAGCTTTCTTCAAAATCACAGAGATCTGCCTTCCTCTGTGTGGGATTAAAGGCATGTATCACTAGGCCTAAATCCATTTGATTTCTGACATCATTTAACTGCCATGTTTCTCTGCTCAGATCTTGTCCACAATGCCTACCTATTGGTGTGAGTTGGGTATTGAAGTCACACCTTATCAGTGTTAGTCAATCTATGAATTCACATTTAATAGCATTTTTTAAAATGGGTGGTTCTGTGATTAGCGTCTATATGTGTAAGATTGCAGTATCCTCCTGGTAAGTATACAGTATCACTCCTTATCTCTTTTGACAGTTTTATGTTAAAGTCTACTTTATTAGAGATTAGAATATCTAACCTGCTTGTGTCCTAGATTCATTTGCTTTTGCACCCTTACCCTGAGGTCACATCTATCATTGATAATATGCTGTGTTTCCTGGAGGCAGCAAAAAGATGGATTCTATTTTCAGATCCAATCTGCTAGTCTCTCTTTATTGGGGACTTAATGTTCAGAGTTATTATTGACAGATATATGCTAATTCCTGTCATTGCTTTTTGTTTTGTTTTGCTTGTTTTTGATTTTGTATTTTGAGACAGGGTTTCACCATGTAGTTCTGGCTGTCCTAGAATCCACTGTGTAGACCAGGCTGGCCCCCAACTTACAGGGATCCTGCACCACCACTCCTGGCTTTGTCATTTACTCTGTAGTATTCTTTGACCTCTTCTGATAGACTGTTGTAGTGCTGCCTATTTATTCCCTGTGACTTCTTAGCTATGTTTGTCCTTCTCCTCAGAGCCCTGTATTTCTTCCAGGGTTCACTGTAAAGCTGAATTAGCAGTCATAAGTTCTCTAGATCTGATTTTATCATGGAAGTTTTTATTTCTATATCAATTGTAATAGGTAGCTTTGCTGGATATAATAGTCTGGGTCAACAGTTATGATCTTTCAGAACTTGGAATGCATCTTTCCAGGCCCTTCTGGCTTTAAAAGTTTCTTTGTGTGCATGCCTTTAATTCTGGCAATTGGGAAGCAGAGGTAGGTGGTTCTCTATGAGCTGAAAGCCAGCCTCATCTACATAGTGAATTCCAGGATGGCCAGGGCTATGTAAAGAGACTCTGGCTCAAAACAAAACAAAATTTCCATTCTTTCTATTCTACCACAGTTTGTTTAAATAAACTGACCAGTGTAGAAATTGAAGCCCCAATAAGAGTAAGCTGTCACTCACAGACAGGAAGAATTCTAACTCTCCAATGACTTGTATCTTAAGGCATAACAGTGTACTTCTGAACACAGATTTTGGCAGTATATGAATAGTATAGCTTTACACCTTTAAGAGTCCATGGCTTAAATCATTTCTTGGACCAGAAGGTGTCTCCTCACTTCACTTGTTCATCACACATATGCAAATATATGTCAGTGCCTTTGTATAAAGACCTGGATCTATATGTATTTTTTGTTTTCTTGTGTATTATATATGTGTATGTATGTACTCATATGTATAGCCTATATGGACAGGTATGTTTATTTGTATGTATTATACATGTAGGAGTATGTTTACTCATATCACACATGCATGTGTATTCATGTGTATCACACATAGAATGAGGTATTGCGCTATGATAACATATCTGTGCTTATGGATATATGTTTTGTGAAGACCAAATTTTACTCTGATTACTAAAACGCTGAGGAGGATCACTGAAGCCCACTGTAGAACTATTCTAGCTGGTTCCCCTGTACCATTGTACAAAACCTTCTCTAAGTACTCCATGAATACCAATCTCAAGATACCCATTCATTGAAAGTACCCATACTGGCCTGGCCTCCCCACAGCAGACTGTAGACTTGTGTTCTGCTTCAGTCTAATGGGATCCTCTCTCTTGTTCCCCCAGCGTTCTTCTGGAGGATGGGAAAGCCACAGTGCCCCTTCTGGCAGAGAGACTGACCACAGAGCTCATCTCACACATCTGTGTAAGCCTGGGTGGCTGTGTCTTCATAAAGCTGAACCTGGACTGGGACAATCCTGGGCACATGAACTGGTCAAGATCTCTTTGCTCAGACATGTGGTATTTGGGAAATTGTAACTCTAGCATCAGAAGGATTTTGCTGGTTCTTGCTGCTGTCACCTTTGATTTTGAGGCATGGCTGTGAGCTCCTCATTCTGGAGCTGATCTCAAAAGCTAGAGTTCAAACAGGTTCTTCAGATAGAAGCCATGTTCACTTTTCTCTGACCTGGTGTCTCAAATCACCTTAGTGATCTGGGGTGTTGACTATACTCAGCAATGTGGATTTAGTGTGTAGACTTGCTTGAGGACTGGCTGTGCAAAGACTCAGCAGTGATCTTCCCCTAGACTGCTCCTGTGTTCAAGGTATTCCTGCAGCTCCAGGATATAGGTGCAGATCAGGGCATCAGCAGGGCACCATGATCTTGTGTGACCCTCAATGGGCCATCTTGATGCTGACAGATCAGGCCTATTCTTGCTGAGTTCAGTGCTTTGAGATGACTGGGGACAGCAAAGTTATAGGAACCTTCCTTTGAAACAACAGTACCTGGCAGCTTTTACTCTGTTGAAAACAAAACAAATGTTTATGAGTCTTGTATTGTTATAAACCTCTGTTTCAGAAGCTATTAGAAGGTGCTTTGTGACATTTCCCTGAAGAGAGTTCATGTCCCTGATACAGAAGGACATATCTCTGGCTGGCTCTTTAAGGAGGCAACCATGATCAGTGGACAGGGTTGCATTCTAGATGCAGGCATGGGCAAACCTGTTTATAAAGGGATGTTTCTCAAGTGCTGCTCTGCACCAGGGAAATAATATCAGGACTTCAGAATGCTTCCAACGTGTCATGGTGACTCTGTAGAGTAGGCTTGGGGCCTTGTTTGCATTCCCAGTCTATATTTCTATGTTCCATTCACCTCTTTCCATTTCAGAAATCCCTGCCTTTGTTAGAAAATCAAATAAAGAAGTGTCACCAGACTGCAAGTGAGGAGCTGCAGAAGTATGGTGCAGACATACCAGAGGATGACAATGAGAAAACTTTCTTCCTGATTGAAGTGAGCATTGTCCATAGTTCTGGGCATGATGACTGCATCACTGTCTACACAGGAATCTCTTTCTGATGTTCTTCAGATCTCATGCTTCCAAGGCTGATGGAGATGCATCCTGTGCAATTAGTGTTAAAAAGGAGTCAGGACAGAGATTATGGTTGAGTGCAGGGTGGAGATTGTAGGGGGCATTTTCATTTCACCCACACTGACAGAAGAGTTCTCCCTAAGAATCCCAAAGGAAGAGGAAGAAGGGAGCTATTTCCTGATCCAAAAATCTCTCCATTAATACTGTTCTGCTGGGCCCATGAGAAGGAGGTGGCTTACCTACCTTCATGACAAACATGTCCTTTTACTACATTGACCCCATGCTTGAAAGATCTCTGCTGATACTGATGTTTTCCTTCTTGACAGAAAATCAACACTTTTAACCAGGACATCACTGCCATAGTACAAGGGGAGGAAAATGTGGAGGAGGGAGAATGTCGCCTGTTCAACAGGATCCGAAACGAGTTCTTATTGTGGAGTAAGGAGATTGAAAAAAATTTCCAAAATGGTAAGCATCTTGTCCAATCTGGGTTGCCATTCTTAACAATCATACACTCTATTGTTATAAACAATAGGAGACCATCACTCACACTTTGTGGTGCTAAGAAGTCTCAGGACAAGGCACCAGAAAATGACGTGACTAGTGAGGTCTCCATCTCTGCTCCCAAGATGACACCATCTATCCTGTTCCTCATGTGTTAAGGATGAGAGACAGTTTTCTCTGGCATCTATTATGAGGACACACACTTCATGTCCTACTAACTTCTGTGAGGATGGAACTCTCATGTCTTACTAACTTCTTAAATGCCAACCTTTCAGTGCCAGTATACTAGGAATGAAGTTCAACTTACAAACTTCAGTAAGACACCAGATAGGGAACTGTCAACAAACCAAAGTACAGGTGCTAGCAAAGTCCAACTTGGTGAACCAATGAGTTTTCTTGGGTTGATTTTCAGGAATACGGGTGAGGAGTTACTTACAGGCATAGAAATGACTCAAAGACAGCTGTAATCTCAGAGCCCACTCAAGTATGGATGATGGCTCATGAAATCTGGAGCACAGGGCACAGACTGCAAGCAGGTTGGAGAGATAGTTCTAGGTAGTTCAATTGATCTGAGCCTCTGACAGGAAGCTTGATTGGTCCCTGTTTCTTCCTGGGATCTTGGCTTATCTGAGAGTGAATCTCAGCAGTCCATATTTTTTATATACACTTGGGGAGAAGGCTTGGTGAATCTAGTCAGTTTCAGGGACTTTCTGGAGTCACTGAGTTGTTGACTTCCTGAGTTTAAGGAGCTTCCCAGGAGGATGTAGTTGGTTTCACCTTCTTTGTAACGTCTTGTGCATGAGCATCCCTCAAAATGGAAAGTTTTAATCTTGGAGGAAACTGCTGCCTGTCCAGTGCCTTTATCTTGGGGCATAATTATACATTTCTTTATGACAATGAGAGGATGATACAAGTACAGGCAGCACGCCACCTCATCTTCATAGCTTCAAAACCTGAAACAGAGAGGAAGTACAAGAAATCAGTTCTTTGATCACATCTGTGCTGAGAAAGCTGCCATAGTGGAGGGGACTTTGTCTTCCTCAAGGGGCTTGATGAAAACATCAAATTGACTTGAACCAACCAGAGGTTTTGAAAAACAGCATCCTTGGCTGTGCAGGAGAGACATACAAAGTAGAATGTTCTATCTATTGTAGCTTCGCGTAGGTGGTCAGGTTGGGTAGCAATGTACCTTTGTAGAGACGCTTATGAGACACTTACTTAAGACTGTGACTCCCCATGTCCCCACAGTGCCCACCATTTCTGCCTTACTCACCACTACTAAGTCCAGACTGCTGAAGCTGACACTATAAGCCCTGCAGTGTGTCCTCACTCCAGGGAGAGTCAATGTCCTGTTTCAAAACTTAGAAGTGCCTGCCATTATATCTGATAGAGGGGGGCCTAGAGACCAGAATATGAAGCAACTTTACAAATCCAAGGTACAACAACTGGATCCAATTAGAAAATGGGCAAAACACTAGAAAGATGTTTTTCTGAAAGGAAAATATACAAATGACTAACAAAAAACTCAAAGGCTGCATGGCCTGTGGGCATCAGAGATGCAAATGAAAACACAGGGCTAATTCCTCTCCCAGACCCTAGGAAAATTAGAATCAGAAAGGCAGACACTGGCTGGTGCTGGAGAAGAGGCAGTGAAAAGGTAGCCCTGTTCACTGCTGGGGAACATGAAATGGTACAGCTGCTGTGGGTTACAGCAGTGAGCCCTCAGAGAGGCAAATACAGGATGCCCACTTCCACTCCTTTTCCTCTACAATAAGAAAAAAGTCAAACATGCAAGTCCTCCTACCCTGAACCTGGCATCACCTCCCCATGTCTTCACAAGTCCTCTACTCTGGATATTTATGTATCTTTGTCAGCCCCTGTAAGGACACAAGACACAGTGGATTAGAGACCACCCTAAGAGACTCCTTTCTACTTAGTAATTTCTTTTAAAAACCTCATCTGCAAATAGTCGCCTCCTGAAGTTCTGGGTGGTTAGGACCACAGCACAAGCATTATCAGGGAAGCAATTCAGCTCTTAGCATCTCTCAGTGCAGTATTTTAACCCACAGAAAGGAACAGAAGGAGTGCAGATACAAGGTACAAGGCTGGTGAGCCTTGATGACAGGATACTGAGTGAAAGCCAGCAGGACAGTCACAGTGGCCTGTGGTATGTGATTCCATTTCAGAAACACCCAGAGTGCATACATGGTGTGGACAGAGCAGAGCAGAGGCTGCAGGGTTGGAGAGAGGGCAGAAAGGGAGGCACTGACTGCTGGTGAGAGCAGCAGATCCTTGAGGTGACAGAAACTTCACTGAATCAAGGGTTAAACTGTGGAACTTGGCTCACAACTCTGAATATATTAAAAGTCTTCTTTAATGAGCTAAGTTTTCTTTTAATTAAAAATATTCTGATGAACTGGATTGATGGCTCAGTGGTTAGGGACACTGGCTATTCTTTCAGAGGACCTAGCTTTGATCCACAGCACCCATAAGGTGACTCATAACCATCTGTAATCCATGGGATCTGAGGTTTCTCTGACATCTGGTGGTACAGTATGCACATTGTGCACAGACATTCATGCAGGCCAAACACCCATCCATATAAAATGATAAAATAAAAAAATAAAAACAGCTAGTTCATCACAAAGGAAGCTGGGGCCATCTGAGTCTGCTGCCCATTTCCAGTAGTGGGGAGAGGGACTAAGTGTTTTGTGTCATGAACAGGGAGGTCAGGTCACACTGGGGCCATCCAGGTGCTCACTAGCCCTGTCCTTTCCTGCTGAGGGACACCCTCCTCCCACTCAGCTCCTGATGCCATCTAGAGGCCACAGGGCCTGTGAGTCATGTGCTCTGTCTCTTCCTCTTTGGTCAAATCCAGCTGGATTCAAAAACCCACACACTCAAGGTCTTTTTGAGGCCATATCTTCCCCTGGTTTCCACCTGTTGGATTCTGCCGTGGTCTCTGGTCTGAGCTTGCCTTTTGCCTCAACTGAGGGAAGTGGCCTTGAGATTTCATTCTTCTCTGTAACCCCAAATATTTTCCAATTTGCAGATATTTGTTTGCCTTGTTTTACCTCAGTAAATTCAGTAAGATCAGAATGGATTTGCTTAGGAAAATGTGCAAGATGGTTTTTTAAAAATATCTAATAGTCACCTCCTATTTTAGGTTATGATTCATTATATAATGAAGTCTGGAAATTTGAAAAGCAATATCGAGGCCGAGAGCTGCCAGGGTTTGTGAACTACAAAACCTTTGAGACCATCATAAGAAACCAAATCAAAGTCCTGGAAGAGCCAGCTGTAGACATGCTGCACAGGGTCACAGGTGAGTGCTGCACAGGGTCACAGGTGAGTGCTGTACAGGGTCACAGATGAGTGCTGTACAGGGTCACAGGTGAGTGAGTGCTGTACAGGGTCACAGGTGAGTGCTGTACAGGGTCACAGGTGAGTGCTGTACAGGGTCACAGGTGAGTGCTGCACAGGGTCACTAAGAAATGCTTCTGCTGCTCTCAGCCATTTTATTTCTGGGACAGGGGACAAAGGCAATGCTGACCCCAGAGCTGTCCTCTAGGGCTGGTTCTAGGTAGGCATTCTGTGCTCTAGATGCCAGTGTCGTGTTCAGGAAGTCAGTCCATTCTCACCCTGTGGGCACAGGGATTTGCTGTCAGAGGGCAGAGTCACCTAACCTCAAAATCCTGAATGCTTAGGCAGCTAAAAGCTTCTAGTTTCTGGTCTTCACGCCTTATATACCTTCTGCTTTCTGCCATCACTCCCTGGGATTAAATGCTCACTTTCTGGAATTAAAGGCGTGAGTCACCATGCTTGGCTGTATCCTTGAACACACAGAGATCCAGGTAGATCTCTGTCTCTGGAATGCTAGGATTAAAGGTGTAAGTGCCACCATTTTCTGGCCTCTATATCTAGTGGCTGTTCTGTTCTCTGACCCCAGATAAGTTTATTAGGGTGCAAAATATTTTGGGGAACACAATATCACCACAGAGGAGGAGAGCACCCACCTCCCTCACCCCTACCCAGGTTGGCATCTACACAGAGTGAACACATCTTAACCACTTACTGTGTGAAACTGATTTTTTTTCTCTCTTCAATCAGAAATAGTACGAGTCGCCTTTTCCAGTGTTTCTGAAAAAAATTTTGCTGAGTTTTTTAACCTCCACAGAACTACCAAGGTAAAGCCAAGTGTGTATTATTTTTAAAGCATAATGAATATAATGGTAGAGAACAGATGTTTTGGGTTGAGACTACTTCTCCTCTCCTGTGCTTGTTTGGAAGAGGCTTAGGCTCCTGCTTGAATCTTGTTGATGAGGGCACTGGTGCATCTGGCTGAAGTAGGAGCAGGGAGAAGGGGGGAGGAACAGTGATGAATGCTGAAATCCACAGTACTCTGTCAGGGAGGCTCACAGGGCCATGTATAGGATGACACTCCTGAAATTGAGTGAAAGTTGTCAGATGTGGGGCTCAGGGGTGACATTGAGATGGATTGTGGGAAGTAAGATATTTATTAGAATGGTTGTTAGTACACAGGACAGACATACAGCCAGTCTACCAGTGGCTCTGAGGAAAGTCAGGCCCCAGAACCAGAGACACTCTGGCAGGGGTCTGAAGAGGAATCAGGCCTACAGAACAGATTCAGGTTCCCTTCTTGTAAGTCTCTGAGGAAGGGGAAGGCTTTACAACCCCACAGTCAGGCTCTCTAATATCCCAACAGGCAGAAGGGGGGAATGTGGCCACTGGTAATCACCAGATGATACCCATCAGGAGCCTTTTGATGTCCTTTGATGTGTGTGATGTGCCTTAGAAAACTTATTTCCCTAGACAAGAACTGAATCCAGGTATCTGCTTAGTAGGATAGCTGACACTGTGAGGCTGGGGAAATGGAAGGACTGCTGGAGTCTCAGGGCCAGGGTAGCAGTCTGGGCCGGGTTCTAACTGTTAGGATGCCGAGTGTGAAAGTCTGTTTAGAGGAACACAGCAGAAAAGAGGAAATGCCTCTACTTCCCAAGGGTCTGGCATGGCCAAGAAACTCAGCCCCTGTGCAGGCATACAGGGTCTGTGCAGGTGGCCACTGGCTCTGCCATTCTCCTGCCTAGGCCACACCTAGGATGTATCATGGACCTGTGGTCCCAAAGTGGAAGAAGTGAGGCCGCCCTGGAAGGTAAGGTAAATGGGAGGTGCAGCTGCAGACACACCCAGCACCAAGCTTTGCTTATATTATCCCTGCAATGGTCAGGTCAGGATCCTCTCTAGGCAATGGCTGTCCTCCATGGCTGACCTGAAATCCTAGGACATGAGACCTATAGGAGGTGACTGACCTAGACTGAGCCCTTCTTATCTTTACACACTCTCTGGTAGAAGCCATCTCCTTATTGTAGAAGTTAAAGTGTCTAAAAGAGCAAGGAGAGTGGCTGGGTCAGGGCTGAGAATTCACACAGTTCCCTCACCTAGGTTTTTCCTTACTTCTCCTCTTATTGTGACCAAATATCTGGTAAGAACAACTAATGAGTATTATTTGGACTCCTGGTTTGAGGGGATACAGTCCATTGTTGCCAGGAAGGAAGGGCAGAAGGAACATGAGGCAGCTAGTCACGTTCTGTTCAGAAAACAGATGAGTGCAGTGTTCAGAAGCCCAAACTATATAGGATAGCATTGCCACATTAGTCTGGGTCTGCCCCTTCACGTAAACATCTCTGGAAATACCCTTACAGACATGCTCACAGACAAGTCTCTTGAGTGATTCGAAACCTAGACAAGGAGCCTGAGAGAAGACTCAGTGGTTAAGAATGCTTACAGCTCTAAGAGGACATCAGTTCAATTCCCAACACCCACATCAGGTGGCTCTAACCATTTGTAACCCCAGGTCCAGGGGATCCAGTACTTTATTCAGGCCTCCCTAGGCACTTGCATAAATATGGTACACACAAATGCATGCGACACACACATACACACAAATACATAAAATAAATCTTTAAAATAAATCCACTCAAGTTGACACTAAAGGTTGACCTTTAAATAAGAGGCTCTTCACACCTGGCTCAGGCTTCCTCTGGTTTCCACCCTCAGTTCTGGGTGTAACATAGATGAACTGAGCAAGGGGTTACAGGGAATACTCCTGGGTAATGACTACATTTGTTTCTACTGGTTGACCAGATGCTTGTCGACCTGTTGAGTATCCTGTGCTCTTACTCCATGGTGAGCATTTCTTGATGACTGGTGGCTTTCATTTCTCTTTCATTATAGTCCAAACTTGAAGACATCAGATTAGAACAAGAAAAGGAAGCAGAGAAGATGATCCGACTTCACTTTCAGATGGAGCAGATCATCTACTGCCAAGACCAACTTTACAGAGGAGCCTTGCAGAAGGTCAGAGAGAAGGAAGCTGAGGAGGAGAAGAATAAGACAAAGTTGAGTGCCTTTACTTCCTCTCAGTCTCAAGCTTCACAGAACTCATCCATGGCTGAGATCTTTCAGCATCTGGACGCCTACCGCCAGGTAAATGTGAGAACCCCTTGGAACTGGGTGTCAGGACATTTATTCCCTTTGTTTCTGTGTCTCTGTGTGTAGGATATGGATCTGCAAGGAGGCTTCAGGACAGCTCAGTCCTGCAGTTCTGGGTGATCCTCTGGGAAGAGTTTGTAATTCATTCAGATAAACAGGTAGTTTAGAGCCACATACATCTGCCTTTTATGGTCCTTGTGATCCTGGCTGTATGATTTAGATTGTCAGAATATCAGCTTTCTTCTCTGTATGTTGTTGTTTGTTTTTGCTCCTTTTGGGGGGCCCACCAGCCAGTCCCCAAATAAATTAAACACAGAGGCTTACTCTTAATTATAAATGCCCATCCTTAGCTGGCTTATTTCTAATCATCTTTCCTTAATTATAAATTTTTATGTCTGTCTTTTGTCTCTGGGATTTTACCTTTTCCTACTTCTGAAACCTTAATTTCAGCCTTACTCTGTGTTTGCTGTGTAGCTGGGTGGCTCAACTCTGGACTCCTCCTCCTTCTCTGACTACTTCTTTTTTCCTCCCAGATTTTTCCCTCTATATATTCTCTCTGCCTGCCAGTCCCACCAATTCTTTCTCCTGCCTTGCTGTTATCGGCCAATCCGTTCTTTATTAGACATCACGTATTTTACACAGGCACAGTTACACAGTTTCACAGAGTTAAAAGCAACATAAACAGAAGAAACACACCTTAAAATAATATTTTACAACATCTCTAAGATATGGTTTCAGCATCCCAAGCACCTGTAATGGAGTGTGGGGCCCTTAGCACAGTGTTGGGATGCCATGCACTCATCAAGTGGAAGCCAGGTCCTGACATCTGTTTGGTGGGGCACACATCATGTAATCCAGGTACAGCAGGTCCTACTCAGCCAAAGCCACAGGCACCTGGAAGCAACCACGTAGGAGAAGTCATGGTGACCTTCTAATGTACAGACTTCTGTCACTGGCTGCTAGAAGGCCAGCTTTTCCTTGTGGGCTCCTGGATCTTATGGCCATGCATCTGTAGATATTAGGTTTCCTCTCTGCTTCTGGGACGCTGACAATTCAGGGGACTTCAACAAGTGGGATGGTAGAGATTTTATCCTTCCTGCCTGACTTGTCCTCAGAGCATAATGTCCTCAATGACTCTACATGACATAACATGATTCAGGACTTTTTTTCTGCAAAAATAATCCTTTCCTTTTAGTCAAGACCCTATTCCCTCCCACCAAAGGCAGAAACATCTGGATATCTGGGGTCTCTATGCCTTCTATTGCCCCCCATCTCTGAACATCACTCCTTCCCATTGACAATGGGAGACAGGCCTCACCCAGGTTGTCTGTGGTTAGAGAACACACAGCCTGTTTTCTGCCATCACTCAGGGTTGTGCCTAAGCTAGGACCAGCTCCTCATCACTTGCCAGGCATCTTCTAACTCTGCTGTCTTGTGACACATCTGCTTAACCATCCCCAGAGGGCTATGGTCGTGGTAATCTTGTATCCTAAAGAAGGAAAATGAGAACCAGAGAGCCACCAACCTTGGAAAACCAGCAGCACATGTCATTTAACTGAGAGAGCAACCTGTCTGAGGGGAATGGGGCTGACAGCTGAGAGAGAGGATGGAGCAGGTCAAGTCTGACTTCCTTCAGGCAGCTCATTTAGGACTCTGACTGCTCTGCTTCCCTGCTGCCAAGAAGCCTGGGTCTTAAGGACAGGCAAGCAATGTTCTCAGCGAAGGGATCAGTCATTTGGAAATGGAGTTGGGGTGTCTCTGTGGACTCCGTTCCAGTACATATTACTCTTTTCCATTGAAATCCATTTGATTGATGGTCAGGGAATCTGGTGGGATCCAGAGTCTAGCAGGCACCTTGGACTGCTCTGCCAGGACACTGAGGGGGATGAGGCCTGTACATGCCAGGATCTCACTACTCAGAGATGACCTGGTATCAAGTTCCCTGTACCTCTCCCTCAAGCCTTCTGTTTCTCCCTCTTCCAGGAAGCTCACAATCGCATCTCCAGCCACATTCCTTTGATCATCCAGTATTTCATCCTGAAAATGTTTGCTGAGCAGCTGCAGAAGGGCATGCTCCAGCTCCTGCAGGACAAGGACTCCTGCAGCTGGCTCCTGAAGGAACGCAATGACACCAGCGAGAAGAGGAAGTTCCTGAAGGAGAGGCTGTCAAGGCTGGCCCAGGCTCGCCGGCAGCTAGCGAAATTCCCTGGTTAAGCTGGCCCTGCCTTCTCTGTATCTCCTGGACAGTGTGTCAGGGACAGAAGGGCTCCTGCCTTTCCTGGTAGCTATTCCACCACCCTTTAGCCTCTGACCTGGTATTGTTGTTAGCAATCAGAAGCAAAGGGAAACTCTCTGCTCACTCTAAGATCAGGAAGGAGAAGAGGCTCTAAAACACAGGATGCAGATGGGTAGATGATGCTTCTATTCTGATATGACAATAGCTTCACCCTAAGAATGTTTCCCACCTTGGCCTCTACCTTCTCAGCACCCTGTTTTAGTGCATCATTCCAGGAGGGAGCTACCTATTGCATTCATTCCTAATAAACCACTTTTGACACTTCTCTGACTCACTTTGAATTGGTGGAAGGGGTTGTACAGGACTGCAGGGGATAGAAGGCAAGTGGTAAATATGTGGGCCACTAAAGCCAACTCCCCTCAGGAATTGGGTACCAAAGGGAGTTTATTTCCTAGGAACTACACAAATGGAGACAAGCTTGCAAAGACAAATTGTTGAACACTTGCATTCTTTGTGCATAGGCACTGACTGCAGGGAATGTAAAGCAGTTTCCTTGTCAGCAGAGGCTATAGGCATTCTGCACACCCACCCAGGGCAGGACCAGGTCAGCTGAGGGACAATACCCTCGCTACAGGAGAGCTGCAGAGTCCCTTCATGACTGAGAGATGAGTGGACACAAGGCTCCTCATCAGACTGACTCTCCTAGAACTCAGCTCCAAATCCACACGGTACTTCCTGCCTTCAAGGTTAGGAAGCCTTGGGTACAGTCACAACACTAGCTGGGGACAGATGCCCAATTGAGGTCCTGACATGAGGCCCATTGAAGGAGCACTAAACCATCAGGAATGCCAGAACCAGAAAGGAGAAGACAAACCTGGCAGGCAGGGGAAGGAGCAAGGAGCTGAGGGACATTCTCCAGGAAACAGGATGAAGGACATGGGAAGCAGAGTCCTTTTTATAGACTTCCAGAAATACTACTTTAAGAACTGCCTGCTCCTTGGGAGTGCTTCAGACCAGCTCCATAGTCACCCTATCCCCTCCCAATATACCCCACCCTAAATGTCTTCTGACCCTTGAACCTCTATCATCTCTGACTTGGGTGGTTCTAGAATAGGCTTACAAGAGGGATGCTAGGAAGACAATGGCCACTTCCCAGTTCCAAGGTCTGGGATGAATGACATCAAATGGCCTCGCCAGGGCTGACTGACTAGTTACCATTGCCATGGTCACTAGAGCTTCCAGAGGCTGTCCATTAGCCTGAGCATGAAGTACTTGAGCCTCCCAACACAGAGGATTCTGGGAAAGTGAAGTGGGCAGCTAGTTTAAACATCTCTGGCTCAAGTGTGTGTCCTCCAGTTGACACAGTCTTGACATCTTGTTCTGGAGAGCAGTAGCCCAGTGCCTGATGCCTGAGGCCATAATTATGATTTATTCCCAGATCCCTCCCCTGTAAAGCCCCAACCTAGCTCCATCTTCCAGGCATATTAGATTCTGATGGGCCAGAAACTGTCGGGAGGATCCAAGTATCAGATGTACTTTGCCTGGCTGCACTGGTTTCCTGGTTATATAGAGAGTGTGAATGGCAGGCAAGAGTCTATGCTATAAAGAAGGGAGTTTAAGGGGAGGTAGTCTGCTAGATGTGATTCTCCCAAAGGACCAGGGGGATGTTCCTTTTGGGCCATAAATAACAAGTGTCTGGGCTCCATCCCTGTGATCAGAACCCAGAATGTGAACTCTAGGACACCTCGATGAGATTCTAGCACTGGGAGAGACCAGGCTCAGGCCACAGCTCATCAGTGACCCCAGGATGACAACTATGTCCCAGCTATTGTCACCTGCTATGTGACACCTGCCTGGCACACTCCTCTTAATGATGATAGAACTTGCAGTTTATCTTTTCCTAGACCCTCACTCTAGGAATGGTGAATTTTATAGACTGGGCCTTGGTGACTATTATAAAGTGGGGATGTTTAGTGCAATAAAGGTCTAGACAGATAAGAACAGGCTGCAGTGGAATGCCTCAGTTTTTCAGAACACAAGGGATGGTATCCTGTGGGAGCTGAAAGCATCTTGTGTGATGGGAATCCATATGAACCTTCTTTTGAAGCCCTTGTGGACATGATGTTGTCAATGATGGGAGCCTTCTGCTTTCTATAAATCCTCTGTAAGTGGAACAGACACTTGGCACCAGCCAGGCAGCCAACCCCCACAGAATGCCAGGTCTCAAGGAGGTAAGTTGATGTGAGTGTAACCCAGTGACAGGTGACAATGAGCCTGGAAGAACACAGCTGTGGTGCTGGCTTATCAGATCCTTTATTCTTCTCCCAGGGAACCTGCCCTGGTATCCAGGTCAGATTATGTTCCCACTTCTGCCTCAAGTACCACCACTGCAGGCTGATGCACTTGGGATGAACCAGCAGCTCCCTGGGGGACTTCTAAGCCTTCTTTCCAAGTACAAACATTAAAGCCCTTGTCAAACACTGCACTGTCTGAAGTGAACCTGGGCCACATCACACCATGTAGCCAATTGTCTACACGGTGATTGGACAGAGTTACACCAGGCAAGTATGCTTCTGGAACCACAGCCTTGGCCTGAATGGAAAATAGCTTGGAAATCAGTGACCCATATCTGGGGAGAACCCTAGGAACAAGATTTCAAAGCAGGACTGTCACTTTCAAACTCAGCCAACCAGTGATCATTCAAGGCTGTTTCAGCTACTTTCCCAGCTATGAGAAGCTGCCAATGTTGATATTTCACTCTAATAACATGCTGGGTTAAATTATACTCAGAAAGTCAGTAGTGTTTAAATACATCAACATCAGTGTTTCCCTCATCTGGTTGCTTTTAGCTTTATCTTTCAAGTATGTCAGCATCATTCACTAATGTAACCAGCCTAAGATGAAATGTTCCAAAATGGAAAAGGAAATATCCCATTTCTGAATGGGCATCCCCAATGGAGGCCAGCAGCTGGTGCTTTGCTGTCCCAGCACACACTGAGGCCTTAAATCAGCTTTTAGTGTGGTTGCACTTTCATAATTTCACTGTTTTACAGCCCTGAACAGTGTTGCATATCTGTGATGCACCACAGCCCAAGAAGGCAGAAGCATCTAATGGGAACATGTTTGGGAATGTTTGTTCAGGCTGAGCTATGAGGCTGATGCTAGAGGAGTTCCTCACAGTTCAGGTAGCAAGCCTCTTCCCACTCTACACTCAGGCAATTGCAATGACATATACAGCAGCCAAGTTAGATTAGATGAAGTTACTTCTGCCCCACACAGAGACTTATATTGATGAGCAAAGTATGGAGTGGGAAGATGATAAAAGAATGAGATGTCAGGACCTCCCTCTCTTAGAAAAGTTAGCACAGGCAAAGTCACTGTGATGTCCCATGACCAAAGAACAACAGAATGCCAGGACTAGACATATAAACAAATTCTACAAATATATAAAACACAAATATTGTATTATGACATAATTTAAATGATAATGGCAGCAGCTTTAGGTTGAGGATTTTTCTTGGGCACTCTGACCATTAAGAGTTAATGGTTTACTGCTTAAGATATGACAATATGCCAGGGCTGCCTTGAAGATTTTGTTTTGGTCTAGTACACTTGAAGCAACCAAAGCTACCAGCCTGAGAACAAACTGAAAGACACCTCTAGATTCTTAAAAATTGTGTTATGGGTTAAAGAGTAAAACTGTTATCTCTGTTTATCAATGATGTCAAAACTTGAGGGAAATTTATTGGAAATGATAACTCTTTTCTGACATAGTTCTTTAATGATGACTAAAACAGGAGCAAGAAAAAGTGAAACAAAAATTATATGATCTGTATTTTGAAACAACGTGGATCTATCCCTGATTACTAAATTTTGGATAAATAAAAAAGCACTCTGGCTGCTAGTGAGCCAGGACTGCAAGATTCTCTGGACAATCATGCATGGCTCATTCCGTCCCTTGCCGACTCCTTACATCCTCTTGTGTGAACTGTCTACTGCCAGGGATGAGATTCCTGGCAAACACAGTCTTGCCAAAATATCCGGGCAAGTCCTGGAATTGAGGGGTAGTCAATTATCATTCTGTGTCTGGGATTCACTCTCTAAAATATATTATTCATCAAGGCTTCACAATGGTGCCTTGCACCTAGCATCATATGAGCCTTAGTTATGAGAGATAAGACATAGTCCTGTACCATTTAATATGTTTAAGGAATGTGACATTCTGCTTAGATGGCTGGCTAGGGATTTTTAAATTTTGGACAGAAATAACAGATAGATAGGAGCCATTTCCATAAACATTGACACCCTGGGTTCCAGCGGCTCACTAGCTGAGCATCTAAACCCAAAGGCCTGTGATTCTCAGCCTGGAGACTAGTGGTCTATGGCTTTCAGACATGGAGGCCTATTGCTTCAGGTAATAATGCTAGGGGTTCACTATCCTGGGATCTCATGGCAGGGATTTATTGTTGTGTGTGAAAAACAGGGCTTAATCTGTGGGTCTAAAGGCACACAGGGGCCAGTACTGCAACTCCTGAGCCCCAGTGTGGGAACTTTCAGCTCATTAATCCTTGGTGGCTCTTGAGATCTTCTAGTGCAGGCACCTGCAATCCTTTTAGCCTGGTCTTTTAGCCTAGTCTTGTGCTTTATCTCTCTAAAGCCACTGTCCTCCATAGTCACAACTGTCTCGGTCTGAGTAGCTCAACCTGCAGAGTGTGCTTCCAGGACTCTGAAGTTTTCAACTGCTCCTTAGATTTGCCACTCAGAGCTTCAGGTTTGGGGCCCTCAACTCAAGATGACTCTAGAATACTTAGCTACCTCTTCATCTTGGGACTTAGGGTAGCAGACCCTTGGGCTCTGGTGACTTTGGGACTCTTTGGGCATTGCCTTGCTGTAAAGGCCTCTGCTGGGCTGGCAACCCCAGTGTCTTGCTAACTGTTCATGCAAGTAGCCTGTGTTTTATAGCAGGAATCTTAAAATGTCTTATTAATAAAATCAAACCTGTGAGCCAGGTATTGAGGTGAAGCTGGAAGATCAGAGATACAGAACAAGCCACAGCTAACCTCACCTGGCCATCTTCTCAGCTGATCTTGTTTCCTCAGACTGGATGCCTCTGAGTCCTCATATCTGAATGGCTCTCAGCTGAACTGTGCTGCTCAAAACTAAAAGCTTACCCAACCAAAAGCTTAACCAGCCAAATGCTTCTAGTTTTGGTCCTCATGCCTTATATACCTTTCTGCTTTCTACCATCACTCCCTGGGATTAAAGGCTTGCTTTCTGGGATTTAAGGCATGAGTCACCATGCTTGGCTGCATCCTTGAACAGATGGATTTCTGCTTCTGGAATGCTAGGATTAAAGGTGTGAGTGCCACCATTTTCTAGCCTTGTATCTAGTGTTGTTCTGTCCCAGATAAGTTTATTAGGGTGCACAACATTTTGGGGAACACAATACCACCACATTTCCCCTTTTTTGTCTCAAATTTTTTAAAAAAGCGTATAACTAATACAAGAAAATTATATCCAATAAGTATATACAATATACACAGTCAAGATTTACATTAACAATGTCTAGTCCATTAACATTTGGCAAATTCGGGCAAAAAACTCCATTATGTATATTAACAATGTCCAGTTCAGTAACATTTGATAAACTCAGACAAAGTAATTTTCATTACTCATCTTATTTAAAACAAGTAGCTCCTTTTTAAATGTATTTTTCTTTTCATAATAGATTCAGTAATCTATCTTTTGTCATTTTTATATCTTCCCCTTTTTCTTTTTAGTGTAGATTCAGTGATCTACCCTATTTATCCTATTATTTCTTTAATTTTTTTTTAAACAAAAACTCTGAATCTAATCTCCTTGTTCAGGTTTTTTCCTGACCATTAACAATTAACAACTTGTAACTAACCAACCATCATAAACAATGACAATATCCATAACTCATTAAACAACCAAAAACTACTCACCCCACTTGTTGGGAATGTGGGCATCTTTTTCTTAAAATTACTTCCTGCTTTCTCTGGGCGAAGACATCTTTAGGAAATCCTAAAAAGAAATTTTTGGGTTAATTGTCAAGTCCTGTATCATTTATCCAGTCTCTGTACAATAGGAAATTTCAGGGCTTGTCACAAGTCCTTGTTCGAGTAGTCTGTCAGGCTGGATCATCTCAGCTAGCCATCTCGAAATTGTCCTGGGCAGTTTGTAGTCCAAAGTCGATCTTTTGGTGGTGTTAATTGGCTTAAGGGCTTTACCATAGTCCATGTGGAATCATCATTGTGGGATCCTGTCATCCTTTTGAAGATTCCAAAGTCACTGTTAGGCATGGTCATGGTCCCCCCCCCCTTTTTTTTTGTGCCTCCTCTGTGGTTTTGAGTAATTATAGTCTGATAAATGTCTGTCTCTCGGAACCATGAACATTCTTCCCTAGAATAGAAAATCTTCAAAGCAAGTTTTCCCCACCATTTGTTGTGCCAAACCTTTTCAAACTGACCTTTGTCGATGCTTTCTTGTAACACAATGGTCCTGGTAATTCTTTTCTGAACAAGCAGCAGTAAACCTTTCATCCCAGGTAGCAGCATCACCAACACGATGAGAAGGAGCCAGCAACGAGGAACAGCAGCCGCTGCCTCCATGGATCCACCACTGTTTGTGGCTCGGTCCAGCCGAAGCTTCTCCTGAGCAAGCCTCCTAGGCCAGCCTCAAACTTGGGATCCTCCTGTGTGGTGGTATTGTGTTCCCCAAAATATTGTGCACCCTAATAATTTTATCTGGGGTCAGAGACAGAACAGCCACTAGATACAAAGGCTAGAAAATGGTGGCACTCACACCTTTAATCCTAGCATTCCAGAGAAAGAAATCCCTCTGGATCTCTGTGAGTTCAAGGCCACATTGGAAACAGCCAGGCATGGTGACTCATGCCTTTAATCCCAGAAAGCGAGTCTTTAATCCCAGGGAGTGGTGATAGAAAGCAGAAAGGTTTATAAGGTGCGAGGATCAAAAACTAGAAGCATTTGGCCTGGTTAAGCATTTGGCTGGTTAAGCTTTCAGGCTTCTAGCAGTACAGTTCAGCTG
Organism: Peromyscus leucopus; assembly: GCF_004664715.2. Taxonomy (NCBI): domain Eukaryota; kingdom Metazoa; phylum Chordata; class Mammalia; order Rodentia; family Cricetidae; genus Peromyscus; species Peromyscus leucopus. Next base: position 2,321 of record NW_023505371.1, on the reverse strand, counting down.
AGAGCCATTCAGATATGAGGACACAGAGGCTTCCAGTCTGAGGAAACAAGACCAGCTGAGAAGTTAGCCAGGTGAGGTTAGCTGTGGCTTGTTCTGTATCTCTGATCTTCCAGCTTCACCTCAATACCTGGCTCTGGGTTTGATTTTATTAATAAGAACTTTTAAGATTCATGCTACACTCCTGCCTCTGCCTCCTTCAGTAAATCCTACCAATGAGTGCCACCACAATTGGCCGAGTGTAGCTAGGGCCTGAGCTGGGGCCCACAAGGCCACAGGCAAGCAGCTTTTTCATGAATTTGTACTACGAACATTGGGCGCCAGATGTAGCATAAACTCACTCTTGCTTTACCTCATCTAGGAGTCCCTGAACAACCTCTGCAGGCAGTATGAGGAGAAGGTGCAGCCCTGCATCGACCTCATCGACTCCCTGCGGGCCCTGGGTGTGGAGCAGGACCTGGCCCTGCCTGCCATTGCAGTCATTGGGGACCAGAGCTCAGGGAAGAGCTCTGTGCTGGAAGCACTGTCAGGAGTGGCCCTCCCCAGAGGCAGTGGTGAGAGCTCATGCTTATTGCCTTGCTAGGCTGTGGACCTGGGGCTCAAAGATAGAGATAGATCCCTCCCAGTTTGGGCCCACAGCAGAATGAAGGTCAAGGTGGTCTTTCTCCTTGACTGTGGGCAGCCTTTCCCCTGAGCAGCCTGCAGGTTCTTCCTCTTCTCACAAGAGCACCAATCTCAGTGGTTAGGGCTCCACCCATGCAGCTTCTCAAGCCTTCCTTCAGCCTAAGTTACCTCTTTTCAGGCTCTGTATCCAACAGTCACTGTAGGTGTCGGGGCTGAGCACAAGTGCTGGGGTGGGGCAGCTTTAGTCCATTGCACTGTCCCACTGTGCATTTCAAGAGTCACCTGAAACCTGCAGATTGCAGAAACTGTCACTAAGTAGTCAGGTACCACCCCTTTCCTTTGAGGTGACCATTCCCTTTGGAGAAGAGACTGGTGTCCAGGTTAGTGCTGCTGCTTAAGCTCCATGGCTGGCATGGTCATGAGTGCTCAGGAAGAGGTCAGAGCCCAAGTGTTCCAGGGACCCAGTGAAATCCCTTGGATAAGGCAGGAGTTGGAAGGAGATCATATCAGGGGGCATGAGGAAGTGGCCTGAGGATGGTGACCAGGATGCATGGGGCCTGGTGGGAGATGTCTGGTACATTAAAGGTTCCACCAGGGTCCCCACAGAGCTGAGGGTGCCACACTAGAAGGAAGCAGCCTGAAGTGGTTGGTGGCTTTTACCTCAAATGGATAAACATGACCTGAGTTCCTATTCCAAGAATATAGACCTGGGATCATACTGGAGAGACAGCATGAGAGTGAGGCCAGATGTTTCCATTCCCAGAGTCTCATGTAGATGAGTGTGTGTAAGTGTGTTAGTCTAAGGCCCTATAAGACACTGTGCTCACCAGAGCACTGGGCTAACATGGACCTCATCTCCTAGGTATTGTTACCAGATGCCCTCTGGTGCTGAAATTGAAGAAGCTGGAGCAGGGAAAAGAGTGGAGAGGCAAGGTCACCTATGATGACTTCGAAATGGAGCTCTCTGATCCCTCAGAGGTGGAAGATACCATCAATAATGGTTGGTGTCCTGTTGTCCCTTATCCTCTGACTGCCTGTCAACACCACCTAGAGTCAGAGAAGTGTTGAGTTATTTTGTCAGGACCTTGTTCCAGCACCGAAAATGAAACCCCTTCAAACCTGCTGCCACCCAGGACCCCAGGACAGAAGAGGCTTTGCATTCCTTTGGGTGGCTGTGGCACAGTACCTGGCAGAATGCCTTACAGGAGGACATACTTTCTCTCCTGGATTCAGAGGATTTTTGTCCAGGGTCACCTTTTCCTATGATCCTGGGAGGAACATTATTGTCACAGGAGCAAGTGGTGACAGAGAGGAAGCAGAGTGCCACAGGAAAGGACCAGAAATAAGACATATGGATCTGCTCCCGAGTGACCTACTTCCTCTAGCATGGTTCCACCTACCAGCATGTCAATAAGCTCAAAATATGATCAATTGAGGAGCATCCCAACTTTCTATACAGGAACCCCTGGGGTAACTACATAACCAAGGCATACTTTCCCAGAGTTCCCTGGAATAAGATCCCTTCCATTTGCCTTCTAGTTTCCCCATTGCACCCCAACAAGCTTGACCATACTTCCTTTTTCCTCCTCTCCAGGTCAGAACTGGGTTGCTGGGAAAGGGCTGCAGATCAGTGATAAGCTCATTAGCCTGGATGTCAGCTCCCCGAATGTCCCAGACCTGACCTTGATTGATCTGCCTGG
>NW_023505370.1:0-19280 GCF_004664715.2 Peromyscus leucopus | reverse complement strand
ACAGATGAACCTCCGGAGCTCTTAGGTGTCCCGGCGGGGGGTCTCTGGGATCCCGGACGAGCCCCCAAATGTTGTGCCCAGATCGTGACCCCCAGAGAGACCACCAAAGACGAGCATGCCGGAATGCAAAAGCAAGGTTTAATTCTGGATATCCAAAAGCAATACAAGCCTAGGCAGGGACTTCGTCCAATACATCCAACGCAGTGGAGGCTGGAGGAAGCACCCACCTGTCTGCAAGCTCAGTTTTTAAAGGGAAAAGTCACAAGGTTACATCATTTAGGGGTGCTAGTACAGGTACAATTCCGATTGGCTCGCTTCTAGGGACTTCTAGAAATTACTTCTAAGGGAGTGGTTGCCCGCCACCATTTCTCATTGGCTGCCTCAGGTGGAGGCATTTCTGTGATCAGTTACCCTGGAAACCAGGGAGAGGACATTCCATAGTCTGGCAGGCATTACCTCGTGACTATCTTGTGGCTCTGTACTTTTACACTTCCTGGTTTCTGGAATCTGAACTGACTGGTCTCAGTAACTTCTGGCCTGTTCCAGTAACTTATGGCCTGTAGCTAAAAGAAGCAGTCTTAGGCCTTTAGTTTTGGGGTGAAAGCATTTTGGTCTTATTTCTAAGATGGCTCATTTTGGTCTCACACTCCAAAGGGCCTGGGCCACTTCTCCAGCTCTGCCATGGGCTGCACACACAGCTTGTTTCCTAGGCTCCAGCTTGCCCCACTAAATGGCTGCTGCTGTTTTGGTGGTCATCTCACGATACTGGGATCTCAAAACTGCTGGGTCTTCTGCTGCCGCTGGGAAGCACTTTCACCAACAGCCTCTCCCGGGCTCTCTTCATGTGCTAAGTCTCGACTTCTCTGCAGGACCCCTTCAATCTTGGGCCTTCAACGGCCACCGAGCTGCACCTTTACCAATGGCCTCTCAGTGCCAGCCTCAGCTACTCTCCATGAGACCTTCATGCCTTCCAAACCAGTACCACCTGAGTGAGGTGACTCTTATACATGACCAAGTTTGGCTACCAGCTTTAGGTACAATCTTGGCTACCACTGGAACACAGCTTCTGGGTGCTAACTCTCAGGAAACAATTCCCAGAAGATTTTACCTCAGTGATGTTAGTCTCTCTCTCTCTCTCTCTCTCTCTCTTTCCTCTCTCTCTCTCTCTCTCTCTCGTTCTTGTGATAGGGTTTCTCTGTGAAGCAGTATTGGCTGTCTTGGAACTCGCTCTGTAGACCAGGCTGGCCTTGAACTCACACAGATCTGCCTGCCTCTGCTTCCCAAGTCCTGGGATTAAAGACATGTGCCACTACCACCCAGCTGTTAGTCTCTTTTTAATCTCCACTAATTTCTCAGCCCAGATGACCAGTATCAATGTTAGGATTCTGCCACCACTCCAGCTGCATGGCCGCATATGCGCAGTTCAGGAGCTAAGCAAGGGGTCTTGCGTCTTACATCATCAGTGCGTGCTGGCGCGCTGCATGGTCATGCAATCAGCACATGCGTGGTGTAGCTCTGTAGCTCTGTAAGCCCACCTTCGCATGTTCACGGGAATCCTTAAAAAGCTGGACACAGACTCCTCCCTCTTCTCTGTTCTCTCCTCCTCACCATTATCTCTTCTCTGTTCTCTCTCTGCTCGTGCTTCTTCCCCAGGCCTGGTTCTTGTCCCTCCCCCCCAATAAAGCTCTGATAGTGGTTTTTGTCATGGCTCGTGCCTCATGACCTTTCCGCATGGCAACTAGCTCTGCTTATCATTTTTAAAACAACAATCAATGTTCCAGTAAAGCAAAGGTTTTACTTCAGTCATGCTGGTCTCTTGTTAATCATGGGTGATTCTTTAGCCTCAGCTAACCAGAACCACAGATTCTCAACTCAAAATAGCAAATGCCTGATAGAGTCTTTAAGGGACTCTCAAACTTCCCTCTGGAAGAGCAGAACCAGGCCTCCATCTTCTGCATTGCTCTCAATATTATCTTCCATGCTCCTACAGAAAAGCTCACCAAGCTTTAAACACTCAGAAGTTCTAATGTCCACAACACAGTCAGGTCTGTCTCATCAATTCCCCACTCCTGGTACAAAAACTTGTATTAGTCAGGGTTCTCTAAAAATTGGACTTTATAGAATGGGATTTATTAGAATAGCTTACAAGCTGTGGTCCAGCTTGTCCAACAATGGCTGTCTGCCAATGGAAAGTCTGAGAATCCAGTGGTTGTTCAATCCACTAAGCTGGTCTTCAGTATGCACCAGAATCCTGAAGAAGTCGGCTCTAATGTCAGTGGAGGAACGGACTTGCTGGTGAAAGTGAGAACAAGAAGCAAAAGCTTCTTCAATGTCCTTTCGAGAGGCTGCCAGCGGAAGGTGGCCCAGATTAAAGGTGGATCCTCCCACCTCAAAAGATCCAAATTAAAAGTGGGTCTTTCCACTTCGTATGATTAAATTAAGAAAAAGTTCCTCACTGATGTACTCAGCTTCTTGAGTTTTAGTTAATTCCAGATGCAGTCTAGTTGACAACCAAGAATAGCCATCACACACACTTCTGGATTGCATCTCCACCAACCATAACTCCTTTGATATCACACACACACACACACACACACACACACACACACACACACACACACGGAAGCCTAAGAACGAAACACCTAGTCTTTCTCTGCTCTGGTGATGGGCACCTAAAGTTGGAAGAGAGGGAGGTGCTGTCAGATGGAAGTATTAGTCTCTTATACAAGGCTTTTTTTTGTTTTTGTATATTAAGGCACCTATTTTTAGGTGATTTTTTTTACTTTCTTTTTATTTATTTTATGTGTGTTTTACATCATGTGTTGTGTGATATTTTGTTTGTGTTCTGACAAATAAAGCTTGGCTGGAAATCAGAGAGTGGAGCTAGCCACTAGTTAACTATAGAGGCCAGGCAGTGATCCTAGCTAGGTTTTCCTTTCTTTTTTTTTTTTTTTTTTTTTTTTTTTTTTGGTTTTTTGAGACAGGGTTCTCTGTGTACCTTTGCGCCTTTCCTGGAACTCACTTGGTAGCCCAGGCTGGCCTCGAACTCACAAAGATCCGCCTGCCTCTGCCTCCCGAGTGCTGGGATTAAAGGCGTGCGCCACCACCGCCCGGCTTTTCCTTTCTTTTTTTTCCCCCAAGCCTCTGAGCAAGTTTGGAATTTTTTCTGTTGCAGCCTCTCTGCATCAAACTCCACAAGCACTTGGGCTCCAAATGCCTCTTAGGGTCAGCCGCTTTCACACATCCCCTTGCAGATGCTGGCTCTTTGGCTTCTCTCCTGTGGGTTGTGAGCTTTCCCTTGGCCGCTTCTCAGGCTGCTGCCACACTAGGTAGCTGCCTTGACATCCGATTGGGCTTCTACTGTTCTATGCAGCAGCAGTCAACCTCACACTTTGCCATTATCTACAGCATCATCGGAAGATTTGGTGAGACAATTTGGAATCCTTTTTTTTTTTTAATGAAGAATTTTTTATTCATTTTACATACCAACCACAAATCCCCTTCTCTTTCCTCCTCCCATCCCCTCACCCCCGGTTGCCCCCCCAAGGAATTCTTTTTTTTTTTCCAGACAGGGTTTCTCTGTGTAGTTTTGGTGCCTGTCCTGGATCTCACTCTGTAGACCAGGCTGGTCTTGAACTCACAGACATCCACCTGTGGATTCCGAGTGCTGGGATTAAAGGCATGTGCCACTGCCACCCAGCACCCCCAGGAATTCTTAAAGGGGGGAATTAGTTTAAAAAAAAAGTTTTTTCCCATGTTAAAAAATGGGAAAACTATTACAATGGAGAGAATTACGTCTCTATATGATTTCATGATGAATGGTTTAAAAATGGAACAATTAAATGAAGGATAATCAACCTAACTAGGACTGACATAATGCTAATTATCATTTTGATAATTCTTATTATCAGTTTTGATAATTCTTGGTCATCCTAAAAAAGTTGGTAGATATGAGTGCTAAGATATAAGCCTTAGGCCGGGCGGTGGTGGCGCACGCCTTTAATCCCAGCACTCGGGAGGGCAGAGGCAGGTGGATCTTTGTGAGTTCGAGGCCAGCCTGGGCTACCAAGTGAGTTCCAGGAAAGGCGCAAAACTACACAGAGAAACCCTGTCTCAAAAAAAAAAAAAGATATAAGCCTTAGACAAATTTATTAAAACAGATCATATAGATATTCAGACCCAGACAGAGGAATTTAAAGGAGAACCAACCTCATCATTACATTATAAAATTAGAGAGTAACAGCCAAAGGTTATCAAACAACCAACTGTAATTTATCCAGTCACCTTACAGAAACAACTGCCAAATGACAGGTATCCCCAGGGATGTGTAAGAGCTGACGAGATTCCTGTGGAAATGTTAGATTTAAGGAGATTCAAGGAAGCTATAATCTCATATGGTATTCATTCACCTTGCAAAGCAGATGTTAAATTTATGGTCAATTAGTAACAGAATTGTCCACAAGACTGGAGAGACTTGGTTACAACAGTATTGGAACCTAGTCCTCAGTTACAGTGGAGGACCTGGTAGAAAGATGAGGCTAGGACCATTTAACAAAGTAGGGCTAGAGGTATTAAAATCTCCCAAGACCAGGTTCTTGGAGAGGGTGATTATGCTGACTTACAAGGACAGTCTCTATATAATGAACACCCTGGCTCTATGCCATGCAGCAGCTTTGAATGCTCGAGACAGAATTGAAGGAAGTCATAAAGAGAACTGAGTCATTTACTAAAGTTATACAGGGCCCAAAAGAAACCTTCACTGATTTTTTTTTTAATACAAAGATTGACTTTAGTTGTAAATAAATAGAATAATTCCAAATTCAGAAGCTAGACAAATAATAATTGAATCGTTGGCTTTTGAAAATGCTAATACACAATGCAAAAGGATAGTTAGGCCTTTAAAAGCAAGATCAGCACCCATAGAGGAATGGATCTGAGATACAATCAATATTGAATCTCATGATGATGCTTAGATAGGAGAGGTGATTTCCAAGGCTTGAAGAAAAATTTCAGGTGTTTTAATTGTGGCAAATAAGGTACCTTAAAAAGTGATTGTAAATAGAGCATTCCTAGGAACAATGTTTTTTTCTAGGAATAATCCAAACAAAAGGCCCCTCCCTACTGGAGTATGCAGAAGGTATGGCAAAGGCAGACATTGAACCAATGAATGCAGATCAACAAGGGGCAGACAAGGTAACCTTTTGCTGTCAGGAAATGCCTTGAGGGGCTTTTCTCAGGCTCCCAGGTCAAATTTGGTTTAGTCATTCACTGTGGAGAAAACTCCTTCCCAGAGCAATTAAAGAATCTAATGCCTATTGTAAAAAACCATACTGCTCTGGATAATAGAACAGCTTTAGAAAAATAAAACAAAAATTTCAGGAAAAAACCATAATCAAAATTGATAAAGATTATATTTGAACAAGAGAGACCTCTTGCCAGGCGGTGGTGGCACACGCCTTTAATCCCAGCACTCGGGAAGCAGAGCTGGGCGGATCTCTGTGAGTTCGAGGCCAGCCTAGTCTACTGAGTGAGATCCAGGAAAGGCGCAAAGCTACACAGAGGAACCCTATCTCAAAAAAAAAAGAGAGAGAGAGAGAGACCTCTTGATTAGAAGAGGTGATAATAGTTCATCAAACAGTGTGACTGCTCATCTAAACTAATAAAACTAACAAATGCTTTTCATTTGATTGGATATAACTTGCCAAAAGGGAAACTCTCCAAAGTTAGGTTGGGAGGATTTTGTTTTTGTCTTTCCAGGAAAATAAAAACAACCATTTTAAGAATTTAAAGACCTTTGGACAAATAAGCATTCAAAGATTGGAGAACTATCCAGAAAAAAATTACCAAGAAAAGAAATAATCTGACCTAATGTCATCTCTGAAGTCTCCAAAAAGATGATGGGATCCTACAATGATGATTCCACATGGACTGTGGTAACACCACTAAGCTGACAAACACCATCTAAAGATTGGCTTTGAACTACAAACTGCTCAGGACAATTTCAAGGTGGATAACTGAGATGATCCAGCTTCACAGACTACTCAAGCCAGGACCTGAGACAAGCCCTGTACTTTCCCATTACACAGAGACTGGACAACCAATGATACAGCTAGCTCTCCCAGGACTTGAAAATTATCTTATTTTTTTTCAGGGTCCCCTAAAGATGCCGTTGCCCCCAGACAGCAAGTAATTTTAAGAACATGGCACCCACATTCCCAAGAGGTGGAGTGGGTAGTTTGTGGTCGTTCAGTGTGTTATGGATATTTTTCATTATTTAGGGGATTGGTTACAAGTTGTTGTTGTAATGGTCAGGGAAAAAAAGCTGAACAAAGGAGATTAGATTCAGGGATCTTGTTCTAAAGAAAAAAAGGGGGGGGGATACAGAAATAGGATAAGCCGGGGGTAGTGGTGCATGCCTTTAATCCCAGCACTCAGGAGGCAGAGGCAAGTGGATTTCTGTGAGTTCGAGGCCAGCCTGGACTACAAAGTGAGTTCCAGACAGGTCCAAAGCTACACAGAGAAACCCTGTCTCAAAAAACAAAGGGAAAAAAAAGTGAATTAGGTATAACACTTTGGACTCACCAAGACAGGATAGATAATGGAGTACTCATTGAATTTGTCAAATGCTAATGGACTAGACACTGTTAATGTAATTATGGCCTGTATATATTTGTATATAGTTGTTGTACTTATTGTATATAGTTTTTCTATGTTACTTAAAACCTTCACTTTTGTTTAGACAAAAAGGGGGAAATGTGTGATATTTTTGTTTGTGTTCTGACAAATAAAGCTTGCCTGGAGATCAGAGGGTGGAGTTAGCCACTAGTTAACCACAGAAGCTAGGCAATGGTGGCACACACCCTTAATCCCAGCACTCGGGAGGCAGAGCCAGGCAGATCTCTGTGAGTTCGAGGCCAGCCTGGGCTACCAAGTGAGCTCCAGGAAAGGCGCAAAGCTACGCAGAGAAACCCTGTCTCGGGGAAAAAAAAAAAAAAAAAAATCTCCTCAGGAAGCTGCAGTGTGCCACAGTGAGTCACACCGTAAACCCCATTGTCCGTACGTCATCTTTACTTGCAAGTGTTCATTGCACATAATCACTAGTCTTGTTCGAGACCTCTGGTTTCTGCTACACTATCGATGCTGGGCCCTCACTGGGACTCTTCTTGGATATCCTGTTGTTGTCCTGTGTTGTGCAGATCCTGCAGCTTTGGGTCTGCCGGTCAGGTCCCTTCCTGTGTTCCAGCAGATCATAGAGGGGGTGGATGCTGGGGCAGGACAAGTCATAACCCTAGTTCTGTTCCTGGGCAGCTGCAGGGTTGGTCTGCCCACCAGTCCTCCCCTGTCCTCACCACCAGGGTGAGCGATCCAGCATTGCCCTGGCTAATTCACCTCCGGTAGCAAAGAGGAGGGGCGGGGCCAGCCCTCCTGCTTTCACGCCCTCAGGAGCGGCTCTTCCCACACATCAGGGTCAGCTCTATTGTGTTGCCCGGTGAGTACAGAGGGTCACTCTCCCGAGTGCTGCAGCTGGTGAGGGGCAGAGACACCCCTCCCGCTCTTATGACCCCAGGGCCAGCTCCTCCACCTGTCTCAGGCGTTGATGGGTGGAGAGGCATCTCTCTTCCAGGATGCCACATGTCAGATGAGTAATGTGGACAGCCCTCCCTTGCTCACGACTTCGGGCGGAGTCACCCTCACCTCCGACCACCAGACCAGTTCTGCTGGGCTGCGGGGTGAGGAGTAGGCCTGAGGAGTAGGTGAGGAGTGTTGCAGCTGGTAAGGGGCGGGGGCGGCATCTTTCCCCTACCTATACCTCCACATAACAGACGAATAGTGGGACATCTCTCCCACGCTTACTGCTTCGGGGCTGGCTCATCCACACCTCCGCCAACAGGGTTGACTCCATTTACACAAGCCTTTTCTGCAGTTGCGGAAAATTCAGATTTTTGCCAAACCCGTAAGGTGGACTCAGCCTTCCTTGCAGCTGTGACCATGCTGGGGACTGGAGATGGCTCAGCAGCAAAGAGCATGGCTGCTCTTCCGGTTCAAGTCCCAGCGTCCACAGGCAGGTCACACCATCTGTAACTCCAGTTTCTGGGGATTTGATGCCCTCTTCTGGCCTCCTCAGGCACTGCATGCACATGGTACACAGTACATGCAGGCAAAACACCCATAATCAAAAATAAAACAAATGAAATTTAAAAAATTAAATCCTAGCCGGGCGGCGGTGGCACACGCCTTTAATCCCAGCACTTGGAAAGCATAGCCAGGTGGATCTCTGTGGTTTGAGGCCAGCCTGGGCTACAGAGTGAGATCCAGGACAGGCACCAAAACTACACAGAGAAACCCTGTCTCCAAAAACCAAACCAAAACCCCAAAACAAACAAAAGACAAACAAAACAACAACAACAAAGACATAAAGGTCTCTCATGGAATTCCACAAGTAGACAGATTACTGTTCTGTGTGAGAATCTAGCTACTGCTTTGCACAGCTCTCCCTCTCTGGCAGACAACCCACAAACACCCAAGACACGGGCTATGACTTCCTACCTTGCCATGGTCTCTACCTGGATAGTGAGTTTACAGTAAAGAAGTCCACGTCATGTTCTCCACCTTCTTACCTGCAGCCTACCTGAAGTCAGAGATCCTGGCCTCGGCTCTTCTGTAAACCTCCCTCGTCATCAGAGAGCTATACAAGACTTCCATTTCTCCACGCAGGCTCTGACACGCTTGAGACCCCATCATGCTGTCTGCCTCTGGTGGTGGGGTCTGAACTCTCTTCAGAGCCTCTACATGCTCTTACCCCCTCTCTCTATGTGTCCATAGTTATAGTGACCCTTCCAACAAATTCCTTAGTCCGCAGTTAATTGTCTTGGTGTCCTCTTCCACACCCACCCCTCATATAACGGTGAGGTGACTCAGATCGGACACCATTGAAAACGATTTCCCTTTGGGGACTTCCCCGTCCTCTTAGCGCTCTCTTTATACCCAACACGGGCCTTCATCCTGTCTGGTGAGTCTTTCAACTTTCCAGGGACACCTGCCAGTCTCTGGACCAGGGAAAATCTCAGCGCTGGGTCACATGGCTCGGTTCAGGATCAGCCCAGACCACACACACTGAGAGGACACACAACATTATCTTTGGCCTTGGGCTCGAGGACCCCGTCTCTCTTGCTCTTCTCCGCTTGTTCGTCTGTGCACCTCATGGGTGCCATTCTGTCTCAAGTGCCTAAAGCCTCTTCTCTCATATGCCTTGGACATAATCTCAAAATGCTTTGTCCAGGGAGACAGCAGCTGGCTAGTCTCGGTGGTCTTAAACGGGTATCTGTCACGTCCAAGTCCTTGATTAAGGACTCAAAAAGAAACAGATACACAGTAGCAGCAAGTGGCATTTCCCTACTTCTCCCACCCTCTTCCAAAACCTTTCATTAAATTGCCCCTCCCTTGCCAGTCTTGCGCTGCTTTTCAAGTTCTGCTGCTCCATTAAAAAAACCTTTGTCATTGCCCTTTGCTTTGGCCGTCTCTCTCCCAGCGGCCGTATTTCCCGCCGAGCACTAACTCCCTGGAGCGCACCCTTCTCCGTACAGGCGCCTGTCTGCGAGGTCCGAGGACCCCCTCAACCTCTCCAAAATGCTGTTTTCACGGTACTAACCAGCTCAGAAACCCGCTTGACACTCCCCAATCTCAGACTTGCTCAGCCCAGCCCGCACCCCCTTCCGCGCATGCGTCGCGCACCGCCGGGCCCTTCGCCGCCCTCCGCTCCCCCGCAGCCTTGCGTTCCGCCAGCGCCTGTCGCGCCGCCGTCCTCCCTCCACAGCCTGGTCAGCCCGCACCAGCTCTCTGGATGGGACTCTCTCACTGTGCCTCCCCGCACCACTGGCACCGGGTTCCCGCCGGCCGGCGCACTGCTCCTCCGGGTGCTCCCTGGCACCGGGGCTCCCGCCGGCGCACCCGCTCCTCCGGTGCTCCCTGGCACCGGGCTCCCGCCGCGCACCCGCTCCTCGTGCTCCTGGCACACCGCTCCTCTGGGTGCTCCGCTTCGCCGGCTCGCTCAAGCCCCTGTCTCGGCCGCTTTCATCCAGGCCCCACAATTCATGCCCAAGGATTTAAAGCAGATTCACGCTGTAACACATAAATGACTTATGTTCCCTGGCCAACAGTTGTCACATGGTATGTAGTCAGTCTGGTCTTTTTTTTTTTTTTTTTTTTTTTTTTTTACTTTGTTTTTTAAGGGTTAGTTTAAGGCGCTGGAGAGATGGCTCAAGTGAATTAGAGCACTGAGTGCTCTTGCAGAGAACCTGAGTTCAGTTCCGAGCACCCACAAGGCAGCAGCTCACAACCATCTGTAACTCCAGTTCTAGGGCATCTGATGCCCTTTTCGAACCTCTACTGGGACCCAGGCATACACGTGGTACAGAGACATACATGCAGGCAAAACACTCATACAAATAAAATAAATCTTTTTAAAAAGTTAATTTAAGTATTAAGACCTATTACTCCTAAACTCATAAGACATGCCTAAATCTCAGGTATATAAATTTTGCATTTCAAAGCTAACTTCCTAAGTGTGATCTGACCTAAGGTTTTTGTGCATATCTACCGGTAGGTAATGGTGCATGCCTTTCCAACACTCAGGAGACAGAGGCAGGCAGAGATCAGAGTTTGAGGCCTGTCAGGTTGGTCTACAGAGTTCCAGGACAGCCTGGGCTACACAGAAAACAGGGTCTCGGAAAAAAAAAAAAAAAAAAAAAAAAAAAAAAAAAAAAAAAAAAGAGCAAGACAAAACAAACACAAAACTGTGATAAGGATGCTGGAATATAGCTCTCTACAATTGATGGCTTCTGATGGGGGTACTGGTGGGGAAGGACTCAGTTCTTTAGGGGACTGCCCACTAGGATTTAACCATGCTCCAATGAGTATATGAACAACAGAAACTGGACTTGTTTTATTTTTCCTTCTTTTATATCTTTCTTCTTTTTCTTGGAGGGGGGAGGTCACAGGGGTGGTGAAGGTGGGTATGGGAGGCCAGGGAAGTATGATGAGGTGCAAAAATGTGAAATTTCCCAAATAATTAAAAGTATTATGGTGGAAAAAATGTCAGAAAACCCAAAACACTAAAAGTCTTCACTCCCACAAACTTATAGTAGCTGTGTTTTCTAAGCTCAGACTACAATTCCAATAGCATTTTGAACATCAGCTAATGTTCAACAGAACTTCTGCATTTCACAATGCATTTAGTTATGCACTCCTGTGGATGCAACTCCTGTCTAAATTTACATTGGAAATTATTAAAGTGCAAGGTTAGAAGTGTTGTGGAGATCCAATATCAAATAAATGATCCAATAAAAATCTTTAGATTTTGGGCCGGGCGGTGGTGGGCCGCACGCCTTTAATCCCAGCACTTGGGAGGCAGAGGCAGGCGGATCTCTGTGAGTTCGAGGCCAGCCTGGTCTCCAAAGAGAGTTCCAGGAAAGGCGCAAAGCTACACAGAGAAACCCTGTCTCGAAAAACCAAAAAAAAAAAAAAAAAAAAAAAAAATCTTTAGATTCGGGCTAGAGAGATGGTTCAGTTGGTTAGGAGTACTGACTACTCTTCCAGAGGACTCAGGTTCAATTCCCAGCACCCACATGGCAGCTCACAACTGTCTGTAACTCCAGTTCCAGGAGATCCACACCCATGTCAAAAACCAAGTGCACATTAAAAAAAAAAAAAAGAAGAAGAAGAGCCGGGCGGTGGTGGCGCACACCTTTAATCCCAGCACTCAGGAGGCAGAGGCAGGCGATCTTTGTGAGTTTGAGGCCAGCCTGGTCTACAGAGAGAGCTCCAGGAAAGGCGCAAAAGAAACTCTGTCTTGAAAAAAACATTAATAAAATTAATAAAATAAATAAATTGTACAGAAGTACACAAAACCCCAAGGCATGTCTGTGAGGGAGTATCTATATTGGTTAATAGAAGGGGGGTCCTGGACTGGATGAAGAAGAGAGACTCTAGGGTCTGGAGAGATGGCTTCTGCATTTAAGAGCACTGGCTGCTCATTCAAAGGACCAGCTTTTTTTTAAAAAATTTATTTATTATTCTTTTATATACATTAGTGTTTTGCCTGTATGTATGTCTAATGTGAGGGTGTCAGATCTTGGAGTTAACAGACAGTTGTTTAGCTGCTATGTGGGTGCTGGGAATTGAACTCAGGACCTCCGGAAGAGCAGTCAGTGCTCTTAACCACTGAGCCATCTCTCCAAGCCCTCAAAGGACCAGCTTTGATTCCAAGCCCCACATGGTGGCTCACAGCCATCTGTAACACCAGCTCCAGGGGATTTAATGCCCTCTTCTGGCCTCCTCAGGCATGCACACGTGTGATACACAGACGTACATGCAGACAAAACACCTATAACACATAAAATAGAACCAAAATTATTTTTAAGAAGAAAGCAATGCCAGGGTAGTGGCAAATGCCTTTAATACCAGCACTTGAGAGTCAGAGGCAAGTGAATCTCTGTGTTCGAGGCCAGCCTGCTATATAGAGAAAGTTCCAGGACAGTCAGGGCTAACACAGAGAAACCCAGTTACAGGGTGGGGGGGTGGTGGAAAAAGAGAAGCAGCTGGTTGTGGTGGCACCCACCTTTAAATCCCTGTGCTCAGGAGGCAGAGGCAGGTCTTAATAATAATAAACCAAGTGGTAGTGATGCACACCTCAATCACAGCACTCAGGAGCAGAGACAGGCAATCTCTGAGTTCGAGGCCATCCTGGTCTACAGTGTGAGTTCAGGAACAGCCAGACTACAAAGAGAAACCTGTCTCGAAAAACAAAAAATGATGATGATGATGATGAATGATAAGAAAAAAAAAGTGAAATAAAAGGGGGTGGGCTTGGAGAGACACAACTGCAGTGATTAAGAGCACTTTGATGCTCCTTAATAGAGAACTTGTGTTTGGTTCCCAGTACCTGATCAGGCAGCACACCAACTTCCTGTAACTCACATATTCAAATGAAAATAGCCTCTACGCTCACTCTCACAGTAAACTTCAGATTTCTCATCTGAAATTCTAGTAAGAACTGTCTTTACTGTCTACATTTCCATCAGCAGTCAATTGTGAATTTTTTTAAGATTTATTTATTTATTATGTATACA
The DNA here is from genome assembly GCF_004664715.2 of Peromyscus leucopus. NCBI lineage: Eukaryota > Metazoa > Chordata > Mammalia > Rodentia > Cricetidae > Peromyscus > Peromyscus leucopus. The sequence continues at coordinate 6,153 of NW_023505370.1, read as the reverse complement.
GTGTTCTGTCTGCATGTATGCCCGTATGCCAGAAGAGGGCACAAGATCTCATTACAGATGGTTGTGAGCCACCATGTAGTTGCTGGGAATTGAACTTAGGACCTCTAGAAGAGCAGCCACTGCTCTTGACCTCTGAGCCATCCCTTTTCCAGTCCGTGGAATATTATTTTAAGTATGTAAAGGTGTGTTACATTTGTTCATGCTGCATTGTTTTTAATTATGTAAAAATGTGTTGCATTTGTTTCACCTTGCCTGCCTAAGGCACCTGATTGGTTTAATAAAAAGCTGACCGGCCAATAGCTAGGCAGGAAAGGGACTATATAGGTGGGGCTGGTAGGCAGAGAAAATGAGTAGGATGAGAAAATCTTGGCTCAAGAGAAAAAGGAGAGGACGAGGAAGAGACCAGGAGAAAGCAGTAGGCCACCAGCCAGACACAAGAAGCAGTGAAGATAAGAATATACAGAAGGAAAGAAAGGTAAAAAGCGCCCTAAGGCAAAACATAGATGAAAGAAACAAGTTTATAAGACCTACTAAGATAATAAGCCTAAGCTAAGGCTGAGCATTCATAACTAATAAGAAGTCTCCATGTCATGATTTGGGAGCTGGTTAGTGGCCAAGAAAAAGCCTGCTACAGCAGTCAGGTCCTTTGGACACTTCTATACAAAATGGCCTATGTAAGCTCTCTTACAATAGCCTAGAGTCCTTTCTATCCCATAAGCTCCAATTCTTCCACATTCCTCCCACAAACCAGTTTCAAAGCCCCATGTAACCACATCGTCATGTTTATCACAAATAAATACTTCTATGTACCAGTTTTCTGTATTTAGTCACTTTTCCTGTCCCTGTGACCAAATAACAGATAAAGCAACCTAAAGGAGAAAAGGGTTTGTCTCACGGCTTGGAAGGATACGGTCCTTCGTAACCCGGAAGGCATGCCGCCGGCAGCTCCACGGTGGCAGGAGCATACGCAGGTGATTATGTCAAGTCTCTGTCATCATGATGCCGCTGCCGTCGGGCAGGAAGTAGGTGGCCGAGTTAGAAAACTTCAAGGACGCTGGGGTGTGGTCAGGCATGCTTTTTTAAAATTGCAGCACCCCAGAGGTAGAGGTGGCAGATCTCTGAGTTTGAGGCCAGCCTGGTCTGTGAGCTCACAGGCCAGCCCAGAGCTACACAGTAAGACCATCTCAAAAATAACTAAATCCATAAATAAAACTTCAAGGCTGCCTCTCCACTGACCCACTTCCTTCAGCTAGGTTCCACCTTTATTTCTTTGTTTTCACAACCTCCCGTAACAGTACCACCAGGGCCAGTCAGATGACTCAGTAATGTAAAGACACTTACTGCACATGCCTGATGGTGATGGGAGTTTGATCCCCAGAACCTTTGCACAATTTGGGACTGGCTCCATGGGGCTCCACACACACACACAACACACACACACACACACACACACAATGAAGAAGATAAATTCAAAAAGTTTAAATGGTCAAAAGGGGCATGGTGCAATGCCTTTAATCTCAGCATTCAGAAAGCAGAGGCAGGCAGACCTGAATTCAAGCCTAGCATGGTCTACATGGGGAGGGTCCAGGCCAGCCAAGGCTACATAGCAAGACCATGTCTCAAAAAGACAAAACAGGGGGAAAAATCACCACCAGGGAAGGACCGAATATTCTTAACACACAAGTCTGGGAGTAAATTTCAGATTCAAACTATAACAAATGAGGTTCCATTTTACAGGATAGAAGGTATACTTTAATCAGAGACCATTCTGAGATGCTGTTCTCTCCATCCAGAACTCACGAAATCAGGACCAAGGGTGGAACTGGGTCCCATTCTACTCTCAATGATACATGACCTGCTTGTTTATTTCTCATTTTGTTCAACTTTGAGCTCTGCTCATTTAGAGGTCTCAGCCCCCATGGGAGGAATTCTCCCTCCAGGTGACACACAATGGTTCCATTGTATCGGGAGAACAAGACATTTGGGATTGAACAAACTGAAGACAAAAGAATTACTTTACTGGCTGAAATCACTGACCTTCGACCTAGGATGCAATTTGGTGGCTGCTTATGTGATGGGTTGTAGGTGGAAGTTTCTGTCCCACCAGCCGCCCCCAAGTAACCATACAGAGGCCTAATATTACTCATAAATGATCGCCCAATAGCTCTGACTTGTTATTAACTCTTAAATTTAAATTAACCCATATTTCTCATTGATGCTTTGCCATGTGGCTTGTACCTTTTCTCAGTACGGCATTCCATCCTGCCTCTCTCTGCCTCTGCTGGAGACTCTTGACTCTGTCCTTCTTCTTTTCAGCATTCTCTGTTTGGCTCTCCCTCTAACCTTATCCGGTCCAGCTACTGGCCAGTCAGCTTCTTTATTAAACCAATCACAGTGACATATATTCACACAGCGTAAAGAAATATTCCACAGATGGGGTTAAGAATGGTGTCTGCCAGGCACAGAGGTATATGCCTGTAATCCTAGCACTCAGAAGATTGAGACAAAAGGCCATGAGTTCAAGTCTACCTAGACTACACAGTGAGTCTGTCTCAAAACAAAAACTGTAGGCCTGGCAAAACTGGTCACAGTTAAAGGTGCCTGCTGCCACGCCTGACAAGCTGAGTTCCATCCTGGGAACTGTGTGGTAGAAGGAGAGGAATGCCCACTAGTTGTCCTTCTGACCTCCACACTTACCCTGTGGCTCATACACCTATACACATATATAAACCCAAGTGTGGTGATGTCAACAAGAATAGTCCCCCAAAGGGGCTTACGTTTGAATGCTTGGTCGCCAGGGAATGGAACTGGTTGAGAGGGTTTACATGGAGCAGGTGTGGCCTTGCTGGAGGAGGTGTGTCACTGGGGTAGGCTTTGAGGTTTCAGAAGACTGTGCCAAACTGAGCTTGTTTTCTCTGCATGAGGATCAGGGTGCGACTCTCAGCTACTGTTCTAGCACCAGGCTTGCCGCCAGGTCCCCTGCCATGAATGGTAAAGACTGAACCTCTGAAAGCTGTGAGCAAGCCCCCAGTTCAATGCTTTCTTTCATAAGAGCGGCCTTGTCATGGTGTCTCTTCACAGCAAATAGAACAGTGACTAAGACACAAATTAAAATACAAAATATCGTTCCAGGACAGCCATATATATATAAAGCTTGACACGATTACCTAACATATTCATGTTCATGGGTTTGTCTATTCAAATCAGTTTTCTTCACCTTTGCTTTTGTTAGTTGTTGAAAGTTAGCTTTACAATGTTGAGTTTAAGTGTACTCAAGACTTTCTCTGCCCCGCCAGCTCCCAAATAATAACATGAGACTTCTTACTAAGTATAAAAGCTTGGCCTTAGCTTAGGCTTGTTCCCAACTAGTTCTTAAAACTTAAATTAACTCGTTTATATTTAATCTACATTCTGCCACATGGCTTGTTACCTTTTGTTGAGTACCGTGTGTCCCAATTCCTCCATGTCTGGCTGGCTAATCCCCACCTCTCTGATTCCTTTCCCAGAGTTCCTAACTCTGCCAGAGGTCTCTCCTATCCTTTTCTGCCTACCTATTGGACATTCAGCTCTTTATTAAACCAAAAGAAGGTGCCTTGGTAGAGATGCATCTTCACAATGTCCAAAAAGATTATTCCACAACATTTAGGTAGCTGGATATTCAGGCTAGGACTGACCTTTGGGACTGAGACTCCTCCTTTAGGGAAAGAATAAAAACATTTTCATGAAGGATAACTGCATCTTCTTAGGTGGGATCACTTGGCAAATGATGGACAAGGTCAATTGTCTCAATTAGTTAATACAATTGATGTATTCCTAGCTTGTATAGCCTCAGAGACTTGACCTGGCTGGGGGGTGATGAGTAAGTGTGAAGAAATGGACAACGTACAGAAAGCTGCGTTCGGGTGTGTCTGGGCTTCTCTGATCGAGAAACTGCAACAACCCAGGGTGCTTAGTTTGTATATTATACACAGTCGAGCAGAGGCCAGGTTCTGTAGGGAAGCAGTCTTCAGGCTGTACATATCTGTTGGGAAGAAAGTTATGGTGGACATTTTATGCCTACACTATCAATATCTGCATACAGACCAGAGGAAGGCTTTGCCATTTTCTCATTGGTCTGAGGCTCTGGGGTCATTGATTTAGCCATGCCTACATCAATATCAACTGCACACATTCCTCAGCGCTCCCTCTGCTTCCTACAGTCAGTCTATTCCATATTAGTTAACACTGATGAACAAATGAATGCATTTTAACATTACATCACTGCTTAAAAAAAGAACAAGTTTGCCGGGCGGTGGTGGCGCACGCCTTTAATCCCAGCACTCGGGAGGCAGAGCCAGGCGGATCTCTGTGAGTTTGAGGCCAGCCTGGGCTACCAAGTGAGTTCCAGGAAAGGTGCAAAAGCTACACAAGAGAAACCTGTCTTGAAAAAACAAAACAAAACAAACAAAAACAAAAAACAAACAAAAAAAACCCAAAAAAAAACAAAAAAAGAACAAGTTCTGAAAAACAGAAGGGGATGGAGACGGGGATGGAGAGATGGCTCAGTAGTAAATGTGCTTGCTATGCCCTGAGTTCGAAACCTTGGAACCCATGTGAAAGCTGGATATGGCACTGGTGATCTGTAACCCAGTGCTTCTCCAGCAACATGGGAGATAGAGACAGAAGAATCCTCTGGAAGTTCATAGGTCAGTGTCCTGTGTGCATGGTGGCAAACAGCACACCCTGTCTCAAGCGAGGTGGAAGGTGAAGGCTGACAAGCAACTTTCTTTGATCTCCACATGCATGCTGTGTACTTACACTTGTGCATTGTGCACACTCAGGAGAGGGCACACACACACACACACACACACACACACACAACATGCACATGCACACACACACTTGGAAAAACGTATCTGCCAGAAAGTGAGAAAGAAATTAGAGAAAATAAAATAAAGACAACTGTAAGTTGGTCACAGAAAGACCTCATGATCTCTCTGTGGAGAAGCTTCAAATCGGAGCTCAGGGCAGAGTTAGCAGAGCCTGGGAAGAGGAAGGAGTGGCAGAGGTGATAGCTAGTGGGTACAGTGGGCACGGCTGCACAGGAGGAACATTATCTTTCAGTACACAGCAGCACAACTTTGGCTGGCAACAACTGAGTCTTGTTAAATAGCCAGTAGAAAAGACTTGAATATTCTCCGCAAAAACAAATGATGGACATCTGAGGTGATGACTATGCCAAAGCACTCTGACCTGGCCACTAATCACTGTGTGGACATAGTACAGCGTGGCACTGAAAGGCCAGGCGTGGTGGTGGCACATGCCTGTGAGCCAGCACTTGGGGATGGAGGCACGACGACGACGACGACGACGAGGAGCTAAAGGTTATCCTTGGCTACACAGGGAATTTGAGGCCAGCCTGGGCTACAGGAGTTCCAATCCAGTGAGAGACCCTGTCTTAGGAAAAAAATCACAGGGATGGATCCTCAGGAACCCCAAGTTGTCCTCTGACCTCTACGTGCATACACATGAACACACGCACATAAAAACAATTAGCTAGAGACTTAGTTGTGCGTGGTAGTGCTCCCCTACGACCCCAGTACTTAGGAGAAGGTGGGGGTTGGAAAGTTCAAGGTCACCCTGGGTTATATAGCAAACTCCTCCCTCAAATAACAAAGAGCTAGGAAAACAGCACAGTAGTAGGATTCTGCCCAGGAGGTGCCCTGAGTTTGATCCCAAGCACTTAAAAAAAAAAATAAAGCGGGGTACTGGGGTCTGGAAGACAAATGTGTTGGCACATGCCTGTGATTCCAGTCCTCAGGAGGCTAAGACAGCAGAGCTGAGTTCCGGTCCACTCTGGAACTAATAGTGTGACCCTGATTCTGAAAGCAGAAAAGAGCAATAAAAAATTAACAATACATAAAACCAAACAAAAAAGTCCGATGTTTTGAGAAATGCTGTGTGGCCGGGCGTGGGAAGACCTTTCTCTTGGAAGTAAGCCCGGGCTTTCAAGATCAGGGAGCTGCCTGCTCCGGAGACTCCAAGAACCTACTCCCACTTCCTGATCTCCATGCTGAGGAGATTGGCAGTGGACACAAAGTGCTGGGGGTGACAGGGAACCAGGGGACTGCCATCCCGGACATTGTAATGAGCCCCGCTGCTGCAGGCTTCTAC
>NW_023505369.1:0-73000 GCF_004664715.2 Peromyscus leucopus | reverse complement strand
GGGTAACCCAGGCTTAACCTAGTAGACACAGTAGGGGAAAGAAACGATTAACACCTGAGTTGAGCCTATGGCGGCTCCAAGTGACAACCGAACTTTTCCCAATCTAGGAAGATAACACACAGCTGTATTTTGCTGGAAGTCATACAAAGCTCACTGGATTGGGTTTTTCTCAAGCTGTCCCAGCACTCATGGTGGCTTTGAGTCTGAGCATGTCTGGCATGTATGCCAGACATGGACTTGATGCTAGATAAAAAACTCCAATAATGCAGTGTTCCTCCACGTTCTCGACTTACACAGAAGGCACACGACACAGGTCGGTATTCACAGAACAGTTTATTTGCCTACCTCTCCCGGCAGGCCACTCCTGAGCAGAAGTGTTCATAGTTGTCCTCTGTCTGCTTGGGTGCAGCTTGTGTCCACAGGAGGGACGCTGGCCAAGGCAGCTCTAAGCTCAACAACCTGAGCAGAAGTCCAGACTCAGCTCCACTTGATGTTCTTGTCCTCTTCAGTCATGGCTGGCAAGTCCGTGACGATGCCAGTGCCAATGGTCTTGTTACCATCCCTCAAAGTGAAACGCTGGCTTTTCTCTAAGATCATGGGCTGCCGCAAGACGAGGTTGAGCTTCAAGTCCTCTCCAGGCATGGCAAGTTCCTAATAGAGGGAGAAGGGAAAGGCAGTCACCAGGGTACCCTCACTGTGGAACTGCTGGCAGCCAAGGGATCAAGTCACGGGAAAATGCAACCAACTGAAGAGTCTTAGCGGGGAACAGCTTCATCCTTCCCTCCCAGTTGCTAGACACATGCAAACAGCGTGAAAAAGTACAAGGGACCATGATCAGGAATTTGGTATTAGTGCAGTTTTAATCAACAGGCTTTTTCTGAGCCCTCCATGTTTCAGAAAACACAACAGGAAAAAAACAAAACACCCTGTTCTATGGCATGTTTCCGCTTCTGCCTTCCTGAGTGCTGGGGTTAAAGGTGTGTACCACCTCCCCAGGTTCCACTCCTTTTATATCCTCAAGCCCCATCATACCTTCCCTGGAGGCAAGATGACGCGGCAGGCCATGTCCCAGGTCAGGGAGAACATGACAGGCATGAAATGAGACACAAAGGGTTTGTGGCGGCCACCCTCCTCCTTGCTGAGGATGTAAACCTAGAGAGGAAGAGCAAGGGTAGAAAGGCTGCAAGTCCTGCGTCTACGCAAGGGACAACTTGGCCCAACCCTGCCAAACCGTCACCTGGAGCCCTCACCTGGGCCTCCACCTTCTGGTGGGGCTGTATGGAGCCTGGCTTGACCATGACCAAGCCACGCCTCAAATCCTCCCGCTTTAGGCCTCGGACCAGAGCGCCCAGGTTATCCCCCGCCTCAGCTCTATCCAGGCTCTTGTGGAACATCTCGATGCCTAGGAAGAAGATGGGAGGAAAGGTGGTCTGAGGCGAAGGAAGGTACAAGAAAGACCTACATGGGAAGGATCATTCTGAGACTGCCCCAGGCTCTGAAGTTTTCCTTCTTATACCTGTCACCACGGTGCGAATGTTCTTGTTATGTCCCAGCAACTCACACTCATCGCCCTTCTTCAAAATGCCACGCTCGAGTGTACCTGTCACCACTGTGCCCGGCCTGCAAAGAAACAGGACAGGTCACCAGGGACCCCATGTCAGGTGCTCCCTACAGGGGCAGGGTGTAAGTGAGCACAGGCCTCACCAGGAATAGAATAAACTGACTCTACAGGAAGCAGAAAGGGCTTCTCCAGGTCCCGGGTGGGCACTGGGATGTAAGTGTCCACAGCATCCAGGAGCTTCTGCACGGACTTCACACCTAGCTCAGGGTCCCGTTGCTGTTGGAGAGAGATGATAGGACTCGGAAATTCTGCTCCTCTCACAGAATGCAAGTCCCTAGGTACAGAGGAAAGAAGGCTCTACCCCATCCTCTAACAGCAGCTGCCCCTGCTTTCACCTCAAGGGCACAGAGAGCAGAGCCGACGATGACCGGGGCCTCCTCTCCTTTATATCCAAATTCGGTGAGAAGCTCCCGGATCTCCAGCTCTACTAGCTCCACCATCTCCGAGTCCTGGACAGCATCTGCCTTGTTCACGTACACCACAACATGCTCCACTCCAATCTGCAAGTGAGAAAGAGGCTGAGATGGTGTCCTCAGTGACCCAACTTAACTTCCATACCACTCAGACCCCAGTACCTGTTTAGCCAGTAGTAAGTGCTCTCGGGTCTGGGGCATGGGGCCGTCATTAGCTGCCACCACCAGGATGCAGCCATCCAGAGGGGCAGTGCCTGTAATCATATTCTGGGTGGAAGAGGGAGAAAGTCAGCTTAGTTCCAGGCCCTCTCCAACTCAGCATCATCAATTACAGGTAGCTGTGAAAATCCCCATCTCTGCCGCCCACAGCCATGGCCACAAATCCTTGTTCTCGTAGCCAGACACCACCACTATCTTATAACCTCCTCCCCTCAAACCTCCACTGACCTGAAGCAGGTTCTGACTGTCCCCAGCAACCCTCACCTTAACATAATCTGCATGACCGGGGCAGTCTGTGTGGGCATAGTGGCGGGCAGCAGTGCTGTACTCCACATGGGCTGCATTGATGGTGATACCCCGAGCTCGCTCCTCCGGGGCATTGTCTATCTCCTCGTACTTCTTGAACTTAGCTCCACCTCCCTCGGCTAGAACTACCGGAGGAAGAGAACACACCTCTCAACTCGGGTTCAGAGCTGCAGACGAGGCTCAGGGCACACGCCTGGATCCCTCATACATGAACAATCTGGATGGTTAAAGCTCTCTAACCTCCAATTCTTCAAGGAGATAACTTTGCAGGGGGAGGCGGGGTACCGACAAAAAGAATTGTCCAAGGGGTCTGTCCTTGTCACAGACGCTGTAACCTCCCCACTGACAGCGTCTCCTCACAAACGGTTCCACACAAATAGAAAGCCATTCACTGTTGCAGACTGTGCCTAACAGAGTTCTTCTTGCACAGGGGAACCTGTCTCCTGCACCTTCCAAACCATCCCTCACCTGCAGTGTCTTGGCGCCAGGCTAAACTTCAGCGGACTTCCGACCCCCTACTTCCCGACCTGGTCCTTGCAGCGGACTGGGCATTGCCGGACGCCCCCAACCAAACCCAACCGAACTCACTCACTTTTCGTGATGGCCGCGGTCAGGGTGGTCTTGCCGTGGTCCACATGGCCGATGGTCCCACGTTCACATGGGGCTTGTCGCGCACGTAGGTCTTCTTGGCCTCCACGGCTAGACCGCGACACAAGAAGGGCGATGCCCGGGCCTTCAGCGGCCGCAGCCGACCCTGCAGCAACGGGGTCGGGCTGGCGCAGAGACCTGCGGGGAAAGGAGCTTGGAGTCAAGGGAGTGGACCCGAACCCCGCTGCCTCGACGCCCCTCAGGTCTGCAGGCTGCCTGCGCCCAGCCCGCCCCTCACCGCTGAAGCGGGGCGTCACTCGTAACAGGGTGGCGGCCGCCATCGTGGGAGTGCTCGGCCACCGGGACCGAGAACCGGGCACCGGGAACCCGCGCGTGCAGGAAAGGACGGGCACTTGAGACTAGAGACCGCTTCCGGCGGAAATGAGGGCCGGGAGAGCGAGTCTGGGAGCCTCTAGCCGCCAGTTTTTATGGCCATGGCCGCCGATATCCGGGCATGAAGCGGAAGAGGCGGATTCTGGTGTCTCGCGGGGAAGGACAGAGAACTTCCACAACTCAGCCTGTTTCAGGAGGCGATGCGCAGCATCCCACAATGCACCAGCGCCCTCAAAGGCTTATGGGCGTTGTAGTCTCCAGGCGGCAGGCGTTAGCTTGGCAGGGTTCGGTCCATAGGGAAGACCTCCCAGCCTGTGAGAAGCAAAATTAACTGGAGCAAGGGATGGGGTCCAGAGAGTTCCAGTCCTTGGCCCTTAAATACCGCCCCATGTCTCTTGCAGGGATCCTGTGCTTCCTATCATTCCGAAGTCATACTCCAATAGTCCTTTGGTCCCTTGAGAAGAAGCTTGCTTGCTTTTCTCCCCTCCCTCCCCTCCTCCCCTCCCTCCCTCCCCCCCCCTCCCCTCCCCTCCCCTCCCTCCCCTCCCCTCCCTCCCTCCCTCCCCTCTCCCCCTCCCCTTCCCCTCCTTTCTTCTCTCCTCTCTCTATCTTTCTTCCTCTTTCTTATTTTCCTACTTCCTTCCAAGACAGGGTCTCACTACATATCCCTGGCTGGCCTGGAACTCCCTATGTAATCAGGCTGGACTTCCAACTCTAGAGAGATGCACCTGTCTCAGTGCTGGATTAAGGAAGGTGGGCACCACCACACGGTATAATTTTTTTGGTGTAGCTCCACCCTCCTTATTTTGTTCATGTAGCACCGAAGATGAAGACCAGCTTTGAGAGCTTCTGATTAACCTGAGTCTTTTGTCTCCACAGTGGAGCACAAGACGGATACCCAGGAAATGCCTGTTGGCTAAAACAATGAGTGTAAGGGTAGTAATGACTTTCAACTTTCACATCCATGACTTCCTTGCCTCTCCCGGTGATAATAGAAGCTACTTAACTCTTGACTTCCTTTCTGAAATTTACCCTCTCAAGCTCGATTGACAGTGTTTCTTCCAATGCCATAGATTCCCTAAATTCATCCCTAGAGAAATGAAGATTCAAAGTCTAGGCACAAACAAGGAAGTTAGCTGCATCACACCTCTTCTAAATCCAGAGGGAGCTAGATACAGGCTCAACTTATGACCCCAGCACTTGAGACACTGAGGCCTGAGCACAGTCTGAAAAGGCAAAAATAAAGAACAATAAATTGAAGTGTTACCAGGACCTTGTGCTGGACTCCTCTTAGTCTTTGTGATCTTTTGATCTAAAGAATCCAGAAGAGGGGCTGGAGAGATGGCTCAGTTAAGAGCACTCGCTGCCCTTGCAGAGGACCTGGGTTTAGTTCCAGCACACACAGCACTCACAATCATCTTTAAGTCCAGTTCCAGGGATCTGGCACCTTCTTCTGGCCTATGTGGACTCCAGGCATGCACATAGTGCACTTACATAACACAATCAAACACTTACGCATACAAATCTTTAAAATTTTTCAGAGAGCTTGCCTAGCAAGCGCAAGGCCCTGGGTTCGGTCCTCAGCTCCGGAAAAAAAAAAATTTTTTTTTTTCAGAAGAGACAGGCAAGTATAATATAGAATACAGATGGAGTTTATTACACAGTAAAGTGGAGTGTGGTCAAGAGATGAAAGTGGACAACATCCAATTAGTAAGCTATCTCTGGGGTTCCGTCTCTGACAGTAATTCCAGAGGTATTGAGTGCTCACATCAATAAGTAGGTTAATCCTGCATGGATTGTGTGGACTTATTCCTCCATATCTTGCTGAGAGCTCCTCCATCAGGCAGCAAGAGATCACCTAGCTGTTCTGTGGGTCAAACCACACTTCTCCTGTGGTTGGATAGTGTGTGCCAAGACAGGAGTGTGGTGATATTTTGTTGTGCTCTAACAAATAAAGCTTGCCTGAAATCAGAGGATGGAGCTAGCCATTAGTTAACCATAGAGGTCTGGAGGTCTGTATAGACAGGAGACAGGAAGTGATATGGCTGGGCAGAGAGAGGAATATAAAGTGGACAGAGACAGGAGCTCAGCCCTTTTCAGTCTGAGATTTCATGGAGGTAAGAGGTGACTTTGGTTGCTCCTTTATGTCTCTGATATTTCAGCATTTACCCCAATATCTGACTCTGGGATTTCTTTTTCTTTTTCTTTCTTCCTTTTCTTCTTTTGGTTTTTTGAGATAAGGTTTTTCTGTCTAGCTTTGTGCCTTTCCTAGAACTCATGCTGTAGCACAGGCTGGCTCAAACAACAGAGATCCTCCTGCCTCTGCCTCCCGAGTGCTGGGATTAAAGGTGTGTGACATCACCGCCCTGCTCCGACTGGGTTTTTATTATTAAGACCAATTAGAATTTGAGCTACACACACAAAAAAAAATTTGAGCTGCACACCACAGACTCTGATAAAAGTACATAAACGCCGGGCGGTGGTGGCGCACGCCTTTAATCCCAGCACTCGGGAGCAGAGCCAGGTGGATCATTGTGAGTTCGAGGCTAGCCTAGACTACCAAGTGAGTTCCAGGAAAGGTGCAAAGCTACACAGAGAAACCCTGTCTCGAAAAATCCAAAAAAAAAAAAAAAGTACATAAAACATGCATGGTGATGCATACCTAGGATCCCAGCATTCAGGAGCTCTGGCTGGAAGATAGTCATCTTCCAGTTTGAGCAAGTCTGGTTTCATAACTGTCTCAAAAAGCAAACAGACAGGCTAGGAATGTGACTTAGTTGGAATGCTTATGCAGAAGCCTTGGATTTAATGCCCAGCAGGGCATAACTCAGTATGGTGGGGCACACCTGCAATCCTAGCCCTCAGGAGGTGCAGGCAACACAATCCACCAGAAGATGGATCTTCTGCCTCGTAAATTCAAGAACACTTTAGGATACATGAGAGCCTGCCTCAAAAAGGTCCAAGGATGGAGTACACAAGACACAGTCTGGTTTGTCAGTGTCTCATATTGCCTGAGTCTCACCTCTGCAGCTTTAATACTACATTGAGCTCTAGACTTACAGATTTGCATTGATTTTGCTGTAGACTTAGAGCAGCTCAATGATGGGCCAGTGCCTGTAATCCCAGTACTTGATGGGCAAGAACAGGGACTGAAAGTATAATGCACCTCTGTTACAGAGGAGGTTTGAGACTAGCCTGGATACATGAAATCCTGTCTCCAAAATGCCAATGAAAAGGTGAGGGCCTGGTGAGATGCACAGTGAGTAAAGATGATTCTACCAAGCCTAATAACCTGAGTTCAATTACTGAAATCCTCATGGTTGGATGGAGAGAACCAACGCCCACAGCTGTCCTCTGATTTTCACATGTGCACCAAGATGTGCACGTATACATACACACATATGTAAATAAATGCATATATACATACATATGTAAATAAATAGATGAACAAACAAACGTAGTTTTTAAAAGTTTTTTGTGAGCTGGGTGGCGGTGGCACATGCCTTTAATACTAGCACTTGAGAGCAGAGGCAGGCAAATCTCTAAATTCAAGGCCAGCCTGATCTACAGAGCAAGTTCCAGGACAGCCAAGGCTATTGTGAAATATTAGTTTAAGACGTGTCCATTTGTTTATGCTGTTGAATATTTGTTTAGTGATGCAAACATGTGTTGCGTTCTTTATGTTGCATTTGCTTAACTCTGTGAAGCTGTGTTACTCTGCCTGCCTAAAACACCTTCTTGGTCTAATTAAAAAGCTGAACTGCCAAGAGCTAGGCAGCAGAAAGGATAGGCGGGCTGGCATGCAGAAAGAATAAATAGGAGAAATCTAGGAAAGAAAGAAGGGAGGAGCAAGAAAAGGAGGAGAGGAGGATGCCAGAGCCATCCATACAGTCACACAGCCAACCATGGAGTAAGAAGGAAGAAGAATATATAGAATAAATAAAGATAAAAAGCCCAGAGGCAAAATGTAAAGAGAAACAGGATAATTTAAGTTATAAAAGCTGGCTAGAAACAAGCAAGCTTAGGCCATGTGTTCATAAATAAGATAAGTCTCCATACTTGTCTCTCCCCCTCTTGCCAGAAGTAGCACAATACCTCTCTCTCTCTCTCCTCTCTTTCTTTTTATCTCTCTCTTCTTTATTCTTCCCGCCATTCCCTCTACCTCCCCCAAATAAACTTGCCACGTGGATGTCACATCTGCTGTGTGAGTAACTTCACATCATGCCACGCTGCCATCTGTGGTGTCCACACAGAGTGCCTGACCCACCTTGGGCACCTTGACCCAACCCGCCAGGCCCCCACGAGCCATATCTTTACATTGGTGCTGTGTGACTTGGACAGGCACTCCTGGCCGCTCCTCACTTGCTAGTCTACCCACAACAGGCTCTGCTGGCTCACTCAGTCGCTCACCACCCATCAACCAGAGACAATCACCTGAAGCAGGTATGGAAGAGAAAACGTTGTCCTGTTGCTTCCTGTTCCCAAAACAGCCTAGAAGGCTAGCAGTGACCCAAGGTCTCTGAGAAGATTACAGGCACCATGATGTCTCTACCCGGATGATGGCAATGCTGACTTCTGGGCAAGATGTCCCAAGATGTGACACCTGCCGCCAAGACCCAGCCAGACTGTGGACAAGCAGCAGGACATCAGAGAACTGATTGCACCCCTTTTGTTTATACAAAGTAAGATCAATCTCTATAAGTCCCTCTTCCACAAGAAAAACTCCCACTTTTGACCTGGTGGCCAAAGATTGATACTTCTGCCTCCAATGATGTAGAGACATGGTTGTGACTGGTCCCTGTCATTTTTAATAGATTTGAAAGCTTCTTGGTCTGCACTCAGATATGATTTGTCCTCCTCGGATCTCTGATTCCATTTGATGACCAGGCTATGCTTCAGTTGCCTTCTCAGTTCTCTATGTAAAATTCACAGGTCTCCCTCTCCTAGGGCTACTGCTAGGTCTAGACACAATTTACCTTGTTACCAGATCAGATAAACTCACAGAACAGATTTTCAATGTAACTTTTTACTATTGACTGCGCTCAGTATCTCCTGGAGAATTAATAAAAGAAACAGTGCTGGGATGCTGTGAATGTGTTCTTGACTGACTGATAAATAAAATGCTGATTGCCAGTAGCCGGCAGGAAGTATAGTGTAGGCAGGATAAGGAGAGAGGAGAATTCTGGGAAGTGGAAGGCTGCCAGCTGCTACAATAAGAAGCAAGATGTAAGATACTGGTAAGCCATAAGCACGTGGCAACGGTATAGATTATAGAAATGGGTTAATTTAAGATATAAGAACTAGATAGCAAAAAGCCTGAGCCATTAGGCCAAACAGTTAAATAATATACGTCTTTGTGTGTTTACTTGGGTCTGAGCGGCTGTGGGACTGGCAGGTGAGAGAGATTTGTCCTGACCATGGGCAGCAGACCAGGAAAACTTCAGCTATAAAACAGCTTTAAGGTTTGTTTATATGAAGATAGGAGAGCTGTCTCACTTCTGTTCACTTACATCTCCTTCCCAGATCTGATGATGTTTAAGAAGCCTCCCTCCTCCTTCACTCATTCAACTACTTCCATTCAGTAAATTTTCTCTGGTTATAGATTTAAAAAAATGTTCATACCATTTAACCCAAAGCCATAGCTTTTTGCTATGACACCAAGATGTAAATCTGTTCCAGTTGTTTTACACACTTACAGGTTTTCTGCATAGGTCCACCCTCCTGCCAGACCTGTGCCAAGATCAACCCTCAGGAGCTTCAGATACACCACCAGCACCTGTACCAGCTCTAGGATGCCAGTCACCAACCAAGGATGTCAACTGGGTAAATACTGACAGGTTAACTTCACCCACATGCCCACTCATAAAACTCTGTTATCTCCCAATTCATTGATATTCTTTACAGGATGAATAGAGGCATTTCTACCTCCAGAGAAACAGCAGATGTTATGGCTCCTGTACCCTGATTTGGCGTGCCATTCCCCCAAGCTCCTGAGCATCACTGCTACAACCTGCCTTCTCAGCTCCCTCAAGGAACAGATGCCTGAGATCTCTATGCTTGAGATCTCCATGATGACAGCTAACTGAATGCTTCTTCACTCACACCTCCTACCATGTGTGACTCCAACTTCCCCTCCCCACTTCGCCCCTCATCAGCAGGAAGCAGTCTTGAGATTTTGGCACCCTCATTCCCCTCCACTTGCTATCCATAACTCACCTTTTTTTTTTTTTGTTTTTTGTTTTTTGTTTTTTCGAGACAGGGTTTCTCTGTGTAGCTTTGCGCCTTTCCTGGAGCTCACTTGGTAGCCCAGGCTGCCTCGAACTCACAAAGATCCGCTGGCTCTGCCTCCCGAGTGCTGGATTAAAGGCATGCGCCACCACGCCGGCTCACCTTTTTATAATAATCAAAACGGAGGATGTTAGTATTCTGACCTGTCCCTTGGAGATCTGCCTGCATGGTGTCATCATCTTATGTTAAATGCCCTTAAGGGGCTGGAGAGATGGCTCAGAGGCTAAGAGCATTGACTACTCTTCCAGAGGTCCTGAGTTCAATTCCAGCACCCACATGGTGGCTCACAACCATCTGTAATGAGATCTGGTACCCTCTTCTGGCATGCAAGGATACATGGAGGCAGAATGTTGTATACATAATAAATAAATATTTTTTAAAAATGCCCCTTAAGAGGAAAAAACTCCTTTCCCTCCTCCCTTAGCAGAGATAGCATACACCTCTCCCTTTTTTCTCTCTCCTCTCTCTTTCTTTTTCTCTATCTCTCTCTCCCCTTTTCTTCTTCCTCCATTCCCTCTACCCTCCCCCAAATAAACTTGCCATGTGAAAAAAAAAAGAATCAATCTCCATGTATTTATTGGGAGCTGGGTGGTGGGCCTCAAGAGTAGGGGAAAAAACAAGTACATCTTGGCATTCTAACGTGAGGCCCCAATTTCCACATAGCGCCAGAGAAAGGTGAAAAAACAAAACAAAAAAAGATACGCCTCCTTTAAGAAACTCTGCCATACAGCAGAGCACTTAAAACAGCTGTTCTCACACTAATTAGAAACAGGAAAGTAAAAAATGCCTGCCACTGTGCGGGCACTGGCATTCCAGAGCTGGGGGAGGTGTTGAATGCAGTTCTTGGTCACCTACTTCCAACTGGCCCTCAAGCTTTAGGCATGGCTCCCAAAGACACGAGAAGTGGGCAGAGCCGGCTGCCAAAGCTTGTGCACGGTCCTAGCCACTTAGCAATTTAGAGGCTCATGTGGTCAAAAAAGACTAGAGATATGCAGTAAAGCAGAATCAGACAAAAAAAAATGAAACAAAAACCAAACCTCTAAACAGGTTACAGTGTGTTTAAAAATGTGCATAGCCTTAAGAAAGAAAAGAGAAAGGATATAGATGGCCGTAAAAAAATAGTTTATAAATAATAAAGTAAATCTTTAAAGAGAGAGTAAAGTAATAAAAAAAAAAAGAATAAGCCATGTAGACCTGGGAATACACAGAAAGTCTGGATCCTGTATGGTATTGTTTGTCTTTGACTTTTTTGATTGCTGATAAGCTGCTAAGAGACATGGGATTGAAAGAGGGACCGCTAAAATAAATCAGCCTATACATTTAAGAATGCCTTAACTTTAAAATGGAAATAAAAAAATGTATTTGTCAAAAGAAAGTAAAAATGCGGTGGAGAAGAAGTTATGTTTTTGTTTCCACAGGAAACAAGAGGCTTGTGGATACTTTCAGGATTAATATGGATCAGTTTTGATCAGGGAGACCTCCTGAATCCTGACAGATGATATACATCAACAAAGGTTACAGCTGGTCTTCTGGGACTTGGCCATTATCTTAATTTTCTCAGGGATCCCCAAGATGCAGTGCCCACAGACAACAGGAAACAGTTTAGAGAAAACAAGCCCACATTCCAAGAGGTGGAGTGTGGTGGTTTAGTTTTGGTTTTGGTGGATTATGGATGTTTGTTACTATTTAGGGGAATGTAGGGATGTAAGATGAAAAGACAACTTTTTTTTTTTTTAAAGATTCATTTATTTATTATGTGTACAATGTTCTGTGCCTACGTGCCAGAAGAGGGCACCAGATCTCATTTTAGATGGTTGTGAACTGAGGAGTTGGTGAGATGAGATGTGGCTGTGGCTTGTTCCTTTGTCTCTCTGATCTTTCAGCATTTACCCCAATATCTGGCTCCGGGCTTTTACTATAAGACCATTTAGGATTTTGTACAACATCTGGCATCCAACTTTTGGGGCAGAAATTCATGAAAATGCCACTTGCCTGTGGCTTTGTGGCCACCAGCTCAGGCCAACTGGGCCAGAGTCCTAAACTGCTGGCTAAGTTTCTGTTGCAGCCTCTCTGCAGCAAACTCCATAGATTTTTGGGCTCCAAAAACCAAAGGAGTTAGCTGCTTTTGCCCATTTCTCTCTGTGCAAGACAGCTGACTCCACAGGAGCAAGCCCAAGACCAGGCTCAGACCCAGGCTCAGACTCAGGCTCAGGCCCAGGCCCAGGCCCAGGCCAGGCCCAGGCTCAGGCTCAGCTCAGGCTCAGGCTCAGGCTCAGGCTCAGGCCCAGGCTCAGGCACAGGCACAGGCAGAGGCCAGGCTGAGGCTCAGGCTCAGGCCCAGGCTTAGACTCAGGTACAAGCACAAGCCCAAGCCCAGGCTCAGGCTCCAAACACACTGGAATTAGCCACTTTTGCACATTTCCCTATGCAGACAGCTGGCTTTTTTGCTTCTTTCCTCTCCCAGCCTATTATAGAAGGATTAATAAACTTCCATGACTATACTCTAATAATTGTATTCTTAATTAGCTCTTTAGTACTATATATTTATTTAGTACTATATATTTAATATCTTTAGTACTAATATTATTACACTAATATTAACTACAAAATTAACCCACACAAGTATGTAAACTAATATTAACTACAAAATTAACACACATAAAACACAAGGGTTTTGGCTTTCTCTGGACACCCACCTCGGCTGCTCCCACACCAGATAGCTGCCTCACTTTACCAACATCTGAAATGTCATTGTCAGCATTTTGGTGAGTCAATTGGGACTTCTTAAAAGGGGCAATTACTTAAAAAAAAAAGTTTTCCACATTAAAAAAAATGGGAAACACTGTTACAATGAAAGGCATTTGACCATACATTAAACAGTATGAAAAGGAGCAGTTAAATGAAAGGATAATTAACATAGATGGATTGATGTAATGTCAGTTATAAACATCAGTTTGAGCATTCTTATTTTATCTTTAAAAAAAGTTGGTTTATATGAGTGTCAAGTTGGTTGATACGAGTGCCAAGATACAAATCCTAGAAAAACTTGTTAAAACAGATTATAGAGATATTCAGGCCCAGACACAGGAATCTAAAGGAGACCAATTTCAGCATTGCATTATAAGGTTACAGAGAAACAGCCTAAGACTTTCAAACAGCCAACCTTAATTTATCCAGTCACCTTACAGGAACTGCCAAATGACGTATATACCCAAGTCTATGTACGAGCTGATTGGACTCCTGTGCAAATGTTAGATTTAAGGAGATTTAAAGAAAGTGATAGTTCATATGGTATGCATTCATCTTTTGTGAGGCAGATGTTAAACTCATGGTCAATTTGTAATAGAAATATCCTCAAAACTGGAGAGATTTGCTTATAGCAGTCTTAGAGGCTGGTCCTCAATTACAATGGAGGATCTGGTGGAAGGATGAGACTAAGACCATTGAACAACAGAGTAGGACTAGAGGTCTTGAAATCTTCCAAGATCAACTTCTTGAGAGGGCAATTATGCTGATATACAAAAAACAATCTTTATATGATGACCACACCCTCACTTTATGCGGCACAGCAGCTTTGAATGCTTGGGACAGATTGAAGAAGTAGAAGAAAATTCAGGGTTGGGGATTAGCTCAGTGGTAGAGCACTTGCCTAGCAGCACAAGACCCTGGGTTCGGTACTCAGCTCCAGAAAAAAAAAAAAAGAAAAGAAAATTCAGTCATTTACTAAAGTTATACAGAGCACAAAAGAAACCTTCACTGATTCTCACAAAGACTGACTTCAGCAGTAGATAGAATGATAAACAAATTCAAAAGCTAAACAATAATAATTGAATCTCTGGCTTTGAAAATGCTAATGCACAATGTAAAAGGGCAATTAGGCTGTTAAAGGCAAGATCATCACCCTTGGAGGAATGGATCTGAGATACAATCAGTATTTAATCTCATGACTATGATGATACTTGGATAGAGAGATGATTTCCAGGTTGGAAGAAACATAGTAATGTCAAATGTTTCAATTGTGGTAAATAAGGTCACCTAAAAAAGGATTGTAAACAGGGTATTCCTAGAAACAATTTTTTCAAGGAATAATTCCAACAGAACGCCCCTCCCTTCTGGATTATACAGAAGGTATGGGAAAGGCAGACATTGGACTGACAAATGTAGATCAACAGGGGACAGACAAGGTAATCCCTTGCCTTTGCTGTTGTGAAACTTCATAAGGGGCCTCTTGCAGGCTCCCATGGCAAATTTGTTCAGTTTTTTACTGTCATCATGGAAGAAACTCCTTCCAGAGCAATTAAAGAACCTAATGCCTATTGTGAAAAACCATACTGCTCTGGATGATAGAACAACTATAGAATAGAGAACAAATTTGTCAGAAATCATAAAGTGAATTTTTG
The DNA here is from genome assembly GCF_004664715.2 of Peromyscus leucopus. Classification (NCBI taxonomy): domain Eukaryota; kingdom Metazoa; phylum Chordata; class Mammalia; order Rodentia; family Cricetidae; genus Peromyscus; species Peromyscus leucopus. The sequence continues at coordinate 58,772 of NW_023505369.1, read as the reverse complement.
GCAAACTTCTATAAATGAACAAAGACTAAAATTAAAAATATGAATAAATGATGTTATCATTGAAGGTCTTGTAGACACAGGTGTGGATGTAACAATAATTGCACCAGAATCTTGGCATCCAAATTGGCCTCTTCAGGAGGTAAATGTTCTGCTTTTAGGGATTGGAACATTGTCTCAGGTAAAATAGAGCATGAGATGGGTCGAATGTATAGGGCCAGAAGACAGAGAGGAAAATTGAAGCCATAAGTGGCTAATATAGCCATGAATTTATGGGGACGTGGTTGTTACAACAATGGAATACCCAGATTAACGTTTTCCAATCTCAGAAACAATCCATAAACTAACATATGTTTCTTGGAAAAATATTAGAAGGTATTATAAACAACAGTCACTGACCATCCAGATTGTACAAGAACAGGCACAACAGCTGCTGATTTTCAAAAGATACCAACAGCCCTACCTTTAAAAATAGTTAACAAACCTGTATGGTTCAGCAATGGCCTTTAACAACAGAGAAACTGCAGGCCTTAGAACAGCTGGTACAAGAGCAGTTAAATGCTCAGCATATTAAAGAATCAATCAGTGTGTGGTGGGGGGAGGCCTATGGAGTCAGGTGCTAGTAAAGCTGGCCCCGAGGGAAAATGTAGAGGGTGGAACCCAAGTTGTTTACAAAAAGATATGATTAGAGCTTCATGTCAAGAAAGATGATGTCAGTACATGATTCCCTCGTGGGCAACACTGTAAATACTGTAGACTAGGCACATGATTGGGTAATGTTCAAGCTGATTGGCCCAATGGGACATTTACCCCCCCAACCTTATTTTCTTTATGCTTTAAGAGAACTTGTTGTCTTTGAATAAAGGAGTCTTGCCTGACTTGGCTCCCTGCTGTGTCTGAATGTCTCCTGGGAAAAGGGGAGGCTGGGGAACGGGTGAGTGGTACATTTACCTTTCCTCAGTTCCAGGTCATCCCTTCTCTGGAGACCTAAGTTCCTGGTGGGGCAGGACCCCACAAACCAGTCCTTGGAATTCTCCTGTATTTGTTATCAAAAAGAAATCTGGTAATTGGAGAATGGTAACAGATCTAAGAACTGTTAACAAGGTAATTCAGCCAATGGGCTCTCTACAATCTGGAATATTTGCTTATTCTGTTACCTAAGGATGGCCTCTTATAGTTATCAATTTAAAAGACTGTTTCTAGGGGCTGAAAAGATGACTCAGTGACTGAGCTCCTGAGTTCAATTCCCAGCAACCACATGGTGGCTCACAACCACCTGTAAGGAGATCTGGTGCCCTCTTCTGTCTTGCAAGGACACATGCAGGCAGAACACTGTATACATAATAAATAAATAAATCTTTAAAAAAGACGATTTCTTCTCAATACCCTTACAAGAAAAAAGAAAAATTTGCCTTCACAGTGCTACTTTTAACAATTTCAGCCTGTTAAGAGATATCAATGGAAGGTTCTTCCACAGGGAATGTTAAATAGCCCAATCCTGTGCCAATATTTTGTATGACACCCATTGAAAGTAATATGTAAGCAATTTCCTCAATCTATAATTTCCCATTACGAGGATGACACTTTACTAGCCGATTCAAATGTAGATACTTTAGAATGTTTGAAGAAGTAAAGAAATTTTTACTTTGTTGGGTTTACAAATTGCTCCTGAAAAAATACAAAGAGGAGATTCTATTAACTATTAGGATATAAAATAGGTCTACAAAAAAATTAGACCAAGCCAGCGGTGGTGGCGGCGCACGCCTTTAATCCCAGCACTCGGGAGGCAGAGCCAGGCGGATCTGTGAGTTCGAGGCCAGCCTGGGTTACCAAGTGAGCTCCAGGAAAGGCGCAAAGCTACACAGAGAAACCCTGTCTTGAAAAAAACAAAAACAAAAACAAAAGACCCAAAAGGTACAATTAGGAGAGATTGATTATGGACTCTTAATGACTTTCAAAGATTGTTAGGAGACATTTCCAATCTACACATCAGTATTGGGGTAAAAAAATGATGAACTGAGTAATTTGTTCAAAACCTTAGAGGGTGACAAGGACTTAAATAGTCCAAGAGAATTATTAGCAGAAGCTGGAGGGAATTGCTTTGGTGGAAAAGAAAATAGAAGAAGATGCATATGTGAATTGTGTGGATCCAAAGCTTGATTGCATTCTGGTTATTTTACCCTCTACACATTCTCCTAGAGAAATATTAATGCAGAGAGAAGATATTATCTTAGAATGGATCTTTTACCACATAAACAGATTAAAAAATTAAAAACTTATGTGGAAAAAAAAAATCTCCGAGTTGATTCTCAAAGGAAAATTGAGACTTCATCAGTTAGCAGGAATAGACCCAGCAGAAATTATAGTACCTTTTACTAATAAAGAAATTGATAAATTACAGGTAGAAAGTGAAACTTGGCAAAGAGCTTGCAGTAATTTTTTTGGGGGAGAGATTAACAACAAATATCCCAAAAGCAATAGAATTCAATTTATAAAGAGAACTAACTGGATCATGCTTCACATTGTACAGGAAACACCAATATCTGAAGCTCCTACATTTATACAGATGCAAACAAACAAGGAAGGTAGGTCACAAATGAGAAAACTTAAGCAAAGTGGTTCAAATTCCTTATAATTCTGTTCAAATATCAGATCGGAATTATATGCCATTCTGATGTTATTAATGATTTTTTTCGGAACCTCTCAACATAGTTACTCTCAGTATGCTGAAAGAGTGGTCTTACATATTGAAACTGCAGAATTTATCCCCGACGAGTCAGAATTAACTTTGTTATTTATTCAGTTACAAGAAATAATCCAGAATAGGAATCATCTCTCTTTTTTTTTTTTTTTTTTTTTTGTTTTGTTTGTTTTTCAAGACAGAGTTTCTCTGTGTAGCTTTGCGCCTTTCCTGGAACTCACTTGGTAGCCCAGGCTTGCTGCGGGCCGCAGGAATGTATCATAAGAACTCAGCTGGTTATGGCAAAGTCACTACCTATAGGGATCAGGGAATTCCTCCAGAGGAAGCCAAATCCCAAGGAGTTTTTGGTGTTACTTGCTTGTTATATATCAGCTTATTCTGTTATGAAAATCATGTGTGCCTTCATAGCTTTCCCAATTGACTTTTCCCTAAGAAGGGCTAACAGTGTAGACTGATCACTCTCTGGACATACACATTCCAGGTATTTGGAGAACAGCCTCAGGAAAGGCTTTCTCTGGAATCAGATTATCTCCCTTGGCCACTTTCAAGGACTACAGGAAACACCACCCAGGTGGGCGCCCATTGTTAGTCCCAGGTGGACTAACAATGATAACAGCCCACATGCAAGTCTCCTGACTTAAGGTAAATTCCACAAGGGACACCGCCTAGGCCAGGTAGACATTAAGTAATAGCTTTACACAATTTAGCTCAGACCCCTCCTTTCTTACAGCCTTACTAACTTTATAGACCTCTAACTACTTACCTAACCACTTCTAGGAATATTTAGATAAACTTCTGTGCTAACAGCTATGCTCAGCCAGAACTCCAGTTCAAGCCTCCCTGTAATTATCATTAATGGTAGCATCTGCCAGGTCCATCACCGGATGGAGGAAAAGTACCTTATCAGAGATACCTCGTACTCTCTAAGGAACAACTACGTCCCTTCCTTAGTTTCTTACTCCTTCATTTGATTCCCTGATAGTGGACAATCACTGCCGAGAATTCAGGCTGAGTGTCCTGGGTGGAGGGAGGATTGTGATTTGGGGAGATATATAACTGTAAAGCAGAGGACAGAGAGAGAATGGAAGAACGAGATGGGTAAGAACTTGAGAGGAACGAGCTGAGATGGGGAAGAACTAGATTGAAGAGCTAAAAGAGAGGACTAGAGGAATGAGATGGAAAATGAGGAAGAGCCAGATGGGGAAGAACAAGATGAGAAAGCCAGATGAGAGAGAAGGAGACGGGAGAGAAGCTGATGGAAAAGAACTAGATAGATGAGAACCTAGAAGGGACAGAACTAGATGAAGGAATTAAGATAGAACCTAGAGGGACAGTAGATAAATATAGAGAGAAATCAGGCAAGAAAGGAGCTAGACATGAGAACAGAACTGAAGCTGTGTATAAGGATGTTATGCCAGAGGAATAAAAGCAAATGGACCAAAGAACTCTGCGTGCGTAGACTGATTTTCGACCCTAAAGAATAGATTCTCAGCTGGTTGATAGAGCCTTCCGCGGACCCTGGGAGGGGACTATTGAGGGGTGGACCCCATAGTCCTCGATACAGGCTGGCCTCGAACTCACAGAGATCCGCCTGCCTCTGCTTCCCGAGTGCTGGGATTAAGGCATGCGCCACCACCGCCCGGCTCATCTCTTATATATAACTCACATCTGATCTCATATGGGTCTGCCAGGCCCTCTAGCACAAGGAAATGATGAGATCAATCAACTATTGATAGGAAATGTGCTGGAAGCCTCAGAATTTCATAAACCATCATGTCAATAGTGAGGGTTTAAAAAAAGGATTTTTTTCCATAACCTGGCAACAAGCCAATGAAATTGTGAGGAAATGTCTTACTTATTCTTTCTACAATCAAACTCCACTACCTGCAGGAAGTAGCCCTAAAAGTACTCAAAAGAATAAATCTGGCAGATGGATGTATTTTATTTTGTAGAATTTGGAAATTAAAATATGTACACCATACCATTGATACCAATTCAGGATTTCAATGGGCACTGCTCTGAGTTCAAAAAAGGCTGACTCTGTAATCACTAATTTACTAGAAGTTATGGCCATCATGGGTATACCTGCACAATTAAAACTGACAATGCTCCAGCATATGTCTTCTTGAAAAATGAAACAGTTTTTTGCTTATTACAATATAAAGCATATTACAGATATATCACATAATCCTACAGGCCAAGCAGTCATAGAAAGATCAAACTGAACTCTAAAGGATATGCTAAATAAACAGAAAAGGGTAAGAAAACCCCCAGAAACAGATTACATAATGCTCTGTTAACTTAGAATTTTCTCAGTGCTAATGAGAAAGGAACAACAGTTACAGAAAGACATTGAATAATAGAAAAAACTACAGAGTTAAATCAGCCTGTATACTTTAAAGATGTGCTGACCTCAGAATGGAAACCAGGATATGTGTTGCATGGGATGAGGTTTTGCTTTTGTTTCCTCAGGAGGAAAAATCTATGGATACCATCAAAATTGATAAAGGTTCAATTAGAACAAGAGAGACCTCTTAATTAAGAGGTGATAGTTCATCAACCAGTGTGACCATTCAATTTAAACTAACTTATATGACTAATAAATGCTTTTCACTTGATCAGATATAATTGCCAAAGGGAACCTCCCCAAAGTTAAGGTTGGGGAAGGGTTTTGTTTTGTCTTTCAGGAAAATGAAGTCTAATGAATCTGAAGAACACTGGACAAATGAGATATCAGAAGAAAAAGGACAAATCATCCAGAAAAAAAATGTTCACAAAAAAAGGTTTTCTGCAGTGAACCATGATTACACCTAACAGCGACCTTTGAAGTCTCCAAAAGGATGATGGACTTCACAACAATGATTCCACCTGGATAACAGTAATGCCACTAAGCTGACAAACACCACCCAAAAGATCGACTTTGGACTACAAACTGCTCAGGACATTTTGAGATGACTAGCTGAGATGATACAGCCTCACAGACTACTCTAGCCAGGACTGGAGACAAGCCCTGCACTTTTCCATTATGTAAAGACTGGACAATAAATGATACAGCTACCTCTACCATGATTTGACAACTAACCCAAAATTTTTCCTTTCAGGATCCCCCTAAAGATGCCTTCACAGCAGGAAGTAATTTTAAGAACACGATGCCCACATTCCCAAGGGTTGGGGTGGGTGGGTTTTGGTCATTCAGTGAGTTATGGATATTTGTCATTGTTGTGGTGGTTGATTACAAGTTGTTAGTGGGTAATGGTCAGGAAAAAAAGCCAAAAGAAAAGATTAGATTCAGCGTTCTTGTTTAAAAAAAAAAAAAAAGAAAAAAAAAATGGGACACTGATATGATAGATAAAAGGTAGATTATTGAATACTCTGAAAAAAAAAAAGGAGAATATAGATATGATAAGATAAAAAGGTAGATTATTGAATCTACTTTTTAAAAAGCAACTGCTAGCTTTAAATATTTTACATTGGATTGGACTTTTTGTATATTGTATCAAATTATGTATATTGATACAAAGGTTGAGATTAATTTTGTTAGACTATACTGATTATATATTTCTACTTTTGTTCAAGGTATTGTACCTATGAGCCTCATTTAACAATGTAACAAATTGCTAGTCCTTGAAAGTTATTATTAACCACTAATTAGGATATAAAAATGCAAGTTAGTAGTTAGTCATTACAATCGAACTTGTTAATCAGGTTATGTATGTTTTAAAGTCAAACAGATGTATTTTAGATAGACAGGTCATCTTCAAACACTTCAGAGATCTACAGAATATGGCATTTAAGATGTTTTAATAACATAGGATCTTTTTTTTTTTTATGACAATGAGACATTTCTGCTCCTGACAGCACCCAATTACTTCAGAGGAGTTAGGATGTTTGGCACTGAGAAACTCCTTATGGAGTTTACTTCCTTGTGGCAAAAGTTAGCCACTGAACAAGAAATACCCTTGCCTCAACTGCTGACAATATGCTGTCCAAAATAGAGAAGCAGGGCACAAAGAAAGACTGCCGAACCTTGCCAAGACTAGGTAGTTAAGGCTCTTTAGAAAATCCTGCTTCACAGAAAAGTCTGTCAGATATGCTTAGGCCTGTAGGCTGAAGATGGCGCCTAACATTGTAGAGGACCTTGGTGACTGTCCAGGCAGCCAGATGTTTCTATCATTTCTCACATTTTTTGGAAATCACTTGTTTGTACTTCCTGCTTACTCAGTAAATGTTATTTCCTTCTTGGGTATCTGATGGAGTTGAAGATAGATAGTTATAGTTATAGTTATAGTTTTCCTTGTTAACAAATTCAGAAAAGAAACTCACTAAAGGCTGGAGAGATGGCTCAGAGGTTAAGAGCATTGACTGCTCTTCCAGAGGTCCTGAGTTCATTTCCAGCACCTACATGGTGGCTCACAGCCATCTATAATGGATCTGGTGCCCTCTTCTGGCATGCAAGGATACATGGGCAGAATGTTATAATTAATAAATAAATCTTTTTTTTTTTTTAAAAAAAAGAAACTAGCCGGCGGTGGTGGCGCACGCCTTAATCCAGCACTCGGGAGGCAGAGCAGAAGATCTCTGTGAGTTCGAGGCCAGCCTGGGCTACCAAGTGAGTCCCAGGAAAGGCGCAAAGCTACACAGAGAAACCCTGTCTCGAAAACCAAAAAAAAAAAAAAAAAAAAAAAAAAAAAAAAAAAAAAAAAAAGGTATTAAAGTGTATAAGTTTGAAAGATGTCAAAAGATAGTTTTTAGTTGGTAATACAAGTTAGGATATAAAATGAATTAGGTACTGGCGGTTGGCACCCACCTTTAATCCTAGCACTTGGGAGCAGAGCCAGGAAATCCCTGTGAGTTTGAGTCCAGCCTGGTCTACAGAGCGAGATCCAGGCACCACCAAAACTACGGAGAAACCCTGTCTCAAAACAAAAACAAACAAACAAACAAACAAAAATGAATTAGGTACAACACTTTGAACTCACCAAAATAGGATAAATAATGGAGTAATTTCTCTGAATTTGTCAAATGTTAATGGAGGACATTGTTAATGTAATTCTGACTGTATATTATTATATTAGTTATTGTACTTATATATATAGTTTTTCCTATATTAATTATAACCTTCCTTATTGTTTTAGACAAAAAAGGGGAAATGTGGTGATATTGTAATCTAAAAAAATAAGCTTGCCTGAAGATCAGAGGACAGAGTTAAACAGAGTCCAGGCAGTGGTGGCACACACCTTTAATCCTATCACTCAGGAGGCAGAGCCATTTGGATCTTTGTGAGTTCAAGGCCACCCCTGGCTACATGAGATTTGATCCATCTAGGAGAGGAACAGCCAGGCAGTGACGGCACACACCTTTAACCCCAGTATTTGGGAAGCACACACGCCATTAATCCCAGCACAAGGAAAGCTTGAGATAGGAAGGATGGCTGGGTGGAGAAAGGCACATAAGGCCTGAGGAGACAGAACTGGAGGCCTTTCCGGCTGAGGACTCGGAGACATTCAGTCTCAGGATTCGTGGAAACAGGATTGGCTGGGAGTTGGTGAGGTGAGAAGTGGCTGTGGCTGTTCCTTTTTCTCTCTGATCTTTCAGCATTTCCCCTGATATCTGGCTCCAGCTTTTTATTAGAAGACCATTTAGGATTTGTGCAACAGTCATGGATCTCTATTTTGCTCAAGATGACCCTTTCTCAACCCCAGGAAGAAATCCTAACAAGACTGGTTCAGTTTTTGTGGTTCAGCCATATATGGCACATACCTGTAATCCCAGCATTACAAAGGCCAGGCAAGAGGACTGCTACTCTGAGTCAGCCTGGACTATAGAATGAGACCGTGTCTCAGGAAAACAAGCAAAGTCATGGGTAAGGTAAAATGAGGAGCATCTTTCTAGAGCAGATTTCTTACATGGAAGAGGAGGATTCATCAGAAGGTTTGAGCCAGGATTGTCTGTTCTTTGCAGCCCAAATATATCAACATCTCTTTTTTGATACTTCTTTCACTGTTGTCCTTTTTTTTTTCAGTCAGGGTCTCTCTTAGCAGTCCTGAAGCTCACTCTGTAAACCAGACTGTCCTCAAACTCACAGACATCCACCTGCCTCTGCCTCCCAAGTGCTGGATTACAGCATGTGCCACCACTGCCCGGCTCATACATTCTTCTTATAGCACTTGATACTGAAGCTTATTTCTAGTTTCCGTTTCTGTTTGAGGATGACTTGAGTGGGTTCTATTTACATCTCTAGTCTAAGCACCTGGCCGTATAAGACCTCTGAGTGTTCACATTGGAACTGTTAGTGAGTCTGCACCACAGAGGGACCAGAATCTTGGTCTTACAGAATTAACACATACAAAACAAGACTCTTGTTTTTCCTCACACTCTTATACATTAGAATAAATGGAAAGCCTACTTTCTCCTCCCTTTCCCACATCCACATCTAACCTGCTGCCCATTCTGCTGGGTCTGATTTGCCAGCTTATGTGTGCAAATGTGACCACTTCTTGCTGTATCTCCTGCTAGTACCTGTTCAGCCTTTAGTCATGTCTCATCTACATCACCTCAAGAGCTCTCTTCTGGGTTCATACATCCCAGTACCTGTCAAGTTCATTCTATGAGTCATTCTGATGAGTTATTTAAAGTTTTTTTTTAATTTATTTATTATTATGTATACAGTGTTCTGCCTGCATGTGTCCGTGCAGGCCAGAAGAGGGCACCAGATCTCATTACAGGTGGTTGTGAACCACCATGTGGTTGCTGGTTATTGAACTCATGACTTCTGGAAGAGCAGTCAGTGCTCTTAACCACTGAGCCCTCTCCAGCCCTTAAAGTTGGTTTTTTTTTTTTTTTTAATGTGTATGTGTTTTAACCTGTATGTATATTTATGCATCACGTGCATGTCTGATGTCTGAGAAACTGGAAGAGGGCATTGGCTCCTCTGGGACTGGAGTTACAAATGTTGTGGGCCACAGTGTGGATGCTGGGAATCAAACCAGGTCTTCTAGAAAGAAAATCAGTGCTCTTCACCACTGAGCCATCTCTCCAACCCCTAATTATTGAAACTTTTTTTTGTTTTTGTTTTTAAGACAAAAACACAGTTTCTCTGTGTATCCTTGACTGTTCTGGAATTCACACTGTAGACCAGGATATACAATGAGATCCTGTCTCAATAAAAAAATATGTGGAATGGGCATGAGAAGGATAGCTCAGTGGTGGAAATACATGTTTAGTGTGTATAGACACTTGATTTCATCTTCAGCTCTGTAAAAATTGTGTGTGTGTGTGTGTGTGTGTGTGTGTGTGGTTTGTTTGTTTGTTGGTTTGTTGTTTGTTTTTTGAAACAGGATTTCTCTGTATGTATTCCTGGCTGTCCTGGAATTTGCTCTGTAGACCAGGCTGGCCTTGAATTCACAGAGATCCACCTGCCTCTGCCTTCCAAGTGCTGGGATCAAAGGTGTGTGACACCCAGCTATAATATTTGTTTTGAGTCAGGATCTTTCTATGTAGACCAGGCTGACCTCAAATTCAGAGCTCTGCAGATCTCTGCCTCTGAAGTTTGAAATTAGTGTGTGCTCCACCATGCCCACCTTCTAATTGGTATATGTTTGTAGTATGTGGTATTGGTTCATAAGGACATTCTCTCTGTCTCTGTCTCTGTCTCTGTCTCTCCCTCTGTCTCTCCCTCCCTCTCCCTCCCTCCCCCCCTCCCTCCTCCCTTCCTTCCTTCCTTTTTTTTTTGAGCTGGGGTCTCACTATGTAACCCTGGTTGGCCTTGAACTCAGAGAGATTTTCCTGCCTCTGCCTCCCAAGTGGAGGAATGTTGGATTTAGGCTTGAGCCACCACCCCAAGCTCACATTTTCCTACAAATCTACAGAGTATTTGAGCACATTCCCTTTCCAGCCCTTGCCCTTCCCAGTCACCTTTGCTTTGTTTTACCTCCATGCTATCTAACTGTATTTATATATGTGTATAATTTAAGACCCACAGAGAGAAAACATTGCCTATTTGTCTTTCTGTGACTGACTTAAGTCATTTAATGGTTCTTTCCAATTATAACCATTTTCCTGAAAACAATATAACTTTGTTCTTTATAGCTAAAAAAAAAATTTCATTGCTCACAGAGGCCAGAAGATGGTGTCCCATGCCCTGGAATTGGATTTACAGGCTGTTGTGAGCTGCTGGGAATGAAACCCAGGTCCTGGGAGACCAGCCCATGTTCTTAACTCCTGAGTCATCTCTCCGACCCTCATCACATGCACATTTTTAAATAAAATTATTTTGTTATGAGTTTTTTTTCCAGCATGTATGTATGTGGACTACATGCATGCATGGTGGCCTTGGAGCTCAGAAGAAGTTGTCAATTCTCCTGGGACTCTAGTTACAGAGCCACCACGTGGGTGCTGGAAATCAAACCTGGTCTTTTAAAAGAGCAAGTGCTTTTCACTGGTGAGCCAACTCTCCAGCCTATAGCATATTTCCTTTATCCATTCCTTTGTTGATAGACACCTGGGTTGTTGATGCCATATGCACTGAGCTTCCATGCATAGTCCTGCAGTGAACATGGATGTGCAAATCTTTGATATGTTGCTTAGAGTCCTTTGTTGAAATGCCTAGGAGTGACATAGCTGGTCATATGTTAGATCTATTTTTATTTGCTTTTTAAGATTTATTTTTAATTTGTGTGTGTGTGTGTGTGTTGTGTGGTTGTGTGTGGTGTGTATGGTTTTTTTTTCAAGACAGGGTTTCTCTTGTAATAGTCCTGGCTGTCCTGGATGTGCTTTGTAGATCAGGCTGGCTTCAGATTTACAGTGGTTTCCTGCCTCTTACCTCCTAAGTGCTCAGATTAAAGGTGTGCACCACCACTGCCTGGCTGAGGGCATCAGATCTTATGGAGCTGAAGTTACAGGTAGTTATGAGCTGCCCAAAGTGGGTGCTGACTATTTATTTGTGAGACAGGGTATTACAAAATATTTGTTTAACTATGCAAAAGCGTGTTGCATTTCTTTAACTATGTAAAGATATATTGCTGTTTTACCTTGACTGCCTAAGGTCTAATAAAAAGCTGAATGGCCAATAAATAGTGAGGGAGGAGGTATAGTGGGACTTCCAGGCAGAGAGAGTAAGTAGGAGGAAATTAGGATTGGGGAAGAATGAAAAGAGACACCAGAGAGATGCCAGGGGCCAGACAGACACACAGGAAGCAGGAAAGTAGGACATACAGAATGAAAGGAAGGTAAGAGCCCTGAGGCAAAGCCTAGATTAATAGAAACCAGGTTAAATTAAGTTAAAAGAGCTAGTGGGATAAGCCTAAGCTAAGGCCTAGTATTCATAATTAGTAACAAGTCTTCATGTCTTTATTTGGGAGCTGGTTGGCAGGCCAAAGAGAATTCCAACTACAACAGGGTGTTGTAGAATATTATTTTAATCCAGGAAAGGCGCAAAGCTACACAGAGAAACCCTGTCTCGAAAAAAAACCAAAAAAAAAAAAATATTATTTTAACTAGCAAAGATGTGCTACGTTTGTTTATGCTGTCGAATATTACTTCAACTGTCTAAAGGTGTGTTACATTTTCTGCTGCCTTTGTTTTACATTATTTTTTAATTATGTAAAGATGTGTTACATTTGTTTATGCTGCACTGTTTTAACTATGTAAAGATGTGTTGCATTTGTTTCACCTTGCCTGCCTAAGGCACCTGATTGGTCTAATAAAGTGCTGAACGACCAATAGCTAAGCAGAGAAAGGATAGGCAGGGCTGGCAGGCAGAGAGAATAAATAGGAGAAATCTAGGCTCAAAAAAGCAAAGAAAAGAGACTGAGAGGAAGATGAAGAGAGGAGAGAAGGAGGAGACACCTGGGGCCAGAAGCCAGGCAGCCAGCCATAAAAGCAGCGGAAAGTAAGATATACAGAAAGAATGAAAGTGAAAGTCCCAAGGCAAAAGATAGATAATGAGAAACAGGTTGACTTTTGTGTTGTTGCTGTTTGTTTGTTTTTTGAGACATGGTTTCTCTGTGTAACAGTCTTGGCTGTCCTGTCCTGGAACTCACAAAGATCCACCTGCCTCTGCCTCCCAAGTGCTGGGGATTAGGCATGTGCCACCACTGCCCAGTAAAACAAGTTAATTTAAATTAAAAGAGCCAGTCAGAAATGAGCTTAAGCTAGGCCGAGCATTCATAACTAATAAGTCTCCATGTCATGATTTGGAGCTTGTTGGTGCACCAAAGAAAAAGCCTGGTACAATAGGGTCTGTTAGCCCTGGCTAACCTTTTATATGGATCAGGTTAGCCTCAAACTCATAGAGACCCACCTGCCTCTGCCTCCAAGTGGGATTAAAGCTGTGTGCATCATGCCTGTCTGACATTTATTTATTTATTTTTTAATTTTTTTTTAATTTATTTTACAATACCATTCATTTCTACATATCAGCCATAGCGTTCCCCTATTCTCCCCCTCCCACCCCCTCCCCTTACCCCCAGCCTATCCCAATTCCCACCTCCTCCAGGACAAGTCCTCCCCGAGGACTGCGATCAACCTGGTAGACTCAGTCCAGGGAGTCCAGTCCCTTCCCAGACTGAGCCAAGTGTCCCTGCATAAGCTCCAGGTTTCAAACAGCCAACTCATGCAATGAGCACAGGATTGGTCCCTGCCTAGTGCCTCCCAACTGTCAAGCCAATCAACTGTCTCACCTATTCAGAGGGCCTGATCCAGCTGGGGCCCCTCAGTCTTTGGTTCATAGTTCATGTGTTTCCATTCATTTGACTATTTTTTTTCAATAATTGAGTAAAACTGAAATTTATTATAAGCCACAGTCGTCCTAGGACCTCCATGCTATTATATATAGCCTCTATGGCTCTATGGGTTGTGGTCTGATTGTTCTTTATTTTATATCTAGAATCCACTATGAGTGAGTACATACCATAACTGTCTTCTGGTTTGGGTTACCTCACTCAGGATGATTTTTTTCTAATTCATCCATTTGCCTGCAAATTTCATGCTTTCATTTTTCTTCTGCTGAGTAGTACTCCATGTGTATAATGTACCACATTTTTTTCATCCATTCTTCGTTGATAGGCATCTAGTGTTTCAGGTTCTGGCTATTACAAATAGTGCTGCTATGAACATAATGAGCATGTATTTATGGTATGATCAGCATTCCTTGGTATAGCCCAGTGGGATGCTGGGTCTTGAGTAGTTCGATTCCTAATTTTCTGAGAAAACCGCCATACTGATTTCCACAGTGGTTGTACAAGTTTACATTCCCACAACAGTGAAGGAGTGTCCCTTTGCTCCACATCCTCATCCAACATTGGTTGTCATTGGTGTTTTTGATCTAGCCATTCTAACAGGTATAGTTGTATCTCAGAGTCGTTTGATTTGCATTTCTCGATGATTAAGGATGTTGAGCATTCTTAAATGTCTTTCAGCCATTTGTAGTTCTTGTTTGTGAATTCTCTGTTTAGCTCTTTAGCCCATTTTTTAATTGGACGTTCAGTACTTTGATGTCTAGTTCTTGAGTCTTTATATATTGGAGATCAATCCTCTGTCAGAGTAGGGTTGGTTGAAGATCTTTCCAATCTGTTGGCTGTCTTTTTGTCTTATTGACTGTCTTTTGCCCTGCAAAAGCTTCTCAGTTTCGAGAGTCCCATTATTAATTGTTGTGCTCAGGTCTGTGCTGTTGTGTTTTATTTAGGAAATGGTCTCTGGTGCCAATGCGTTCAAGAGTGCTTCCTATTTTCTTTTCTATTAAGTTTAGTGTAACTGGATTTATGTTTAGGTCTTTGATCCACTTGACTTGAGTCTGACATTTTTTATGAGTATTAGGTTTTGCCTGTATGTCTGTCTGTACTATGTGCGTGCCTCATTTCAGAGGCCAGAAAGGATGTTAGATCCCTGGAACTGGATACAGACAGTTTTAAGCAGTCATGTGAGTACTGGGAACTGAACTCAGCTCTTCTGGGAAGAGCAGAAAGTGCTCTTAACCACTGAGCAATCTCTCCAGCCTCATTATTCATTTGGAGAGAGGGTCTCACTATATAGTCCAAGTTGACCTAAAAGTCACTATGTAGCCCAGGCTGGCCTCAAACTTACCTTGATCTTTCTGTATTGGCCTCCAAGTGTTAGAATACAGGTGTGAGCCATCATACTTGGCTCAAATTTTATTACGCATTCCTGAGGCCTTCCCAAACAACAAAGGCCCAGGAATTGACATCTAAATACCTAGAGTTGGGCTGGCAGAGGGGTCTTCGCCTGAAAGGTGCCAACTGCCAAGCCTGACAACCTGAGTTCAATCCTCGGGCCACATGTGGAAGGAGAGAACGACTCCAGCAAGTCCTCTATGCCAATGGAGCCTGTGCTCACACACTCTAAACAAACGTAATTTTTAGAAAACAAATCTCAACCAGAGGTGGTGGTGCACGTCTGTAATGCACTCAAGAGGCAGAGACAGGTGGATCCTGTGAGTTCTACCGCTGTTTACAGAGCGAGTTCCTGGACAGCCAGGACTACACAGAAACCTTGTCTCAAAAAAACAAAACAAAAGTAAATCTCATGCACTTGCCTGTTTTTTTATTTAAAAATTTATTTTCAGGTCTGACATGGTGTGAACACCTTTATCTCAGCACTCAGTGGCAGAGGTAGGCAGATTTCTGTAAGGTCAAAGCTAGCCTGGTTTACATAGTTAGTTCTAGGTCAGACAGTACTACATAGTGAGACCCTGTCTCAAAAAGAAAACTCACAGCCAGGGCTGGAGAGATGGCTCAGAGGCTAAGAGCATTGGCTGCTATTCAGAGGTCTGAGTTCAATTCCCAGCAACCACATGGTGGCTCACAACCATCTGTAATGAGATCTGGCGCCCTCTTCTGTCCTGCAGGCAAACTGCAGATAGAACAGTGTATACATAATAAATAAATCTTAACACACACACACACACACACACACACACACACACCACACACACACACACAAAAAAAAAAAAACCCAAACAAAATAAAACAAAAAACACCACCAGCCATCTGCTTGCCTCTGTCTCTGCTGGGATGAGAGATGTGTGCCATCACACATGGCTGTTCATTTTTTCAATATTTATTTTATGTGTATATGTATGTGTGCCCATGTGTATGTACGTAGAACTGGAATTGCTGTAGAACTGGTCTTGAGCCACCTTGTGGTGCTTGGAATTGAACCCAAGTCCTCTGCAAGAAAAGCAACTACTCTATTTTTGAGCCATCTTTTCCCCTATTTATTTAGCTATTTGTTGTTGTTTGGTTTGTTTTGTCAAGACAAGTTTCTCTGTGTAGCTCTGGCTATCTGAACTCGCTCTGTAGACCAGTTGGCCTCAAACTCACAAGAGGTTGCCTCTGCCTCCTAAGTGCTGGACTAAAGGTGTGAGCCACCAAACCATCTAATTTAGTTAGTTTTTTAAAAAAAATGTGTTTATTTTATGTGCATTGGTGTTTTGCATGCACATCTGTGGTGAGGGTGCCAGATCACCTGGAACTGGAGTTACAACTGTGAGCTGTCAAACAGGTGCTAGGGGAGTGAACCTGGTGCTCTGAAAGAACACCAGCGCCCTTAACCACTGAGCCATCTCCCAGCCTCCTAATTTAGTTAGTTTTGAGATGGTCTTGCTATGGACCTCCCGTTGACCCAAATTTCTGTGTGATCAGCCGGCCTCTAACTCACAGAGACCTAACTGCCTCTGCCTCCAGAATGCAGGATTAAAGCTGTGTGCCACTGTGCCTGGCTTTACTTCTTGAAAACAGGTTTCACTATCTAGCCCTGGCTAGCCTCAAACTCACTTGTTTCTTTCTATACCCGCCTCCCCAGAGCCGGGTAACAGGCATGAGTCATCTTGCCTGGCTCGGTTATATTTTGTGTAATTTTGAGGGACATGGTCGTGCTACCGGAGCCACTGCCTTAGCACAAGGGCCCAGAAATGGACACCTTCCAGGGAGGTTGATTTGTAAAAGCCTCGCTCTCCTATGGCTGGACAAATCTGAGGAAGAATTGATATCCTATATTCTCTTATGGGAAGCAAATCAACTATCCACTCATGGTACCGCATGCTTACTGGCTCCCTTCCTGGTTTCTTCTAGTAGCATTTTTTTTTCTGGGGAGGGGGGTGTCTCCTTTGCCCCTCTTCCTCTTTCAACAAATCACACAGATCTTGTCTCGAATGTTCCTGGGAAACAGGACCCAGCTCTTCTTCTCCTTCTGTGACTACCTGTTAAACGTTTACGGTCCACAGAGGCCGGCCCAGTCTTCTTTCATGTCAATGTCTGATCACTAAACTACTTTGTGTAACTCCATCTCTAGTAGACAGCTCCATTTAGTTACAGAAGGACTCCTCCTGACTTTAGAGAGTAGCCACTTAACCACAGGTAACTATATTTTGTTTATGTTTCTGTTTTTTGTTTGTTTTTTGTTTTTTTTCAGGGTCTCACCAATGTAAAAACAGCAACAACAAAAACCTTCAGTTTATTGATCACACTAACTAAGCCTGTGACCAAGTGACTACAATATCAGACTATTTCAGTCATTTTGGAAATTTAATTGGTATTGGGAGTAACTTAAAGATCTAGTATGTTCCAGGCTCTGAGTTTGACCTCCCGGTACCCCCCACAAAAGGCTAGACAGTTTAACACACCATAACTAAACAACATCCAAACTGATCAATCGTTCTTGGCCCTTCTGTATTCTTGAACCATGTCTGTCCTGGATAATGGATAGGTAAGCTACAGTAGTGAGAGGATATGGGTGGCCGACCACAGGAAAGGGATCACTTCATTTGCTCTTCCTTTAAAGTGGTTAAGGGTTAGATAATGCTGTAATGAAGACCTCAACAAAGGTGTCTGTGAGATGATGCTATGGGTGATTTAAGACCGGCTAAGCCATGGGCTGGAGAGAAAGTTCAGCAGTTAAGAGCACTTGCTGCTCTGCAGAGGACCCAGGTTTGATTCCTGGAACCCACATGTTGGTTCAAATCCATGAGTAACTCCAGTTCCTGGGGATCTGATGTCCTTTTCTGGTCTCTGAGGGCACTGTATATGTATGCAGATAAACCACACATATACATAACAACAACTAAAAAAATTTTTTTTTAAAAAACAAAAGACTGATTTGCTTTAAAAAAAAAAACAACAAAAGCCATGTGGGTGTGGGAGGCAGAGGCAGGTGGATCTCTGTGAGTTCAAGGCAGGTCTGGTCGACAGAGCAAGTTCCAGCACAGCCAGGGTTATACAGAGAAACTCTGTCTTGAAACAAATGAAACAAACAAACAAACAAACAACAAAGAAGAAGGAGGTGGAGGAGAAGAGCCCCAAACTTGCTTTTTCTTTCTAAGATTTTTTTACTCCATGGGGTTGGGTGGCACCCTTAAACAAACTTTTTTTTTTAAAGTGCATTTGTGTTTGCTTGCAGTGTATCTGTGTGAGGGTGTCAGAGCCCCTAGAATTGGAGTTACAGTTGTGAGCTGCCATGTGGTGGTAGAATTGAACCTGGGTACTTCGGAAGAGCAACTAGTAGTACTCTTAGCCACTGAGCCATCTCTCTAGCTCCTATGACAAACATTTTTTATGTGCCACAAGTCATTTATCCATCTCCATTCTGGGTCACTGGCTCTGGTTCCAGGATGGCACTTGATTTAGCCAGCTATCTGACTCCGGAAATTTTAATTATTTTTTCAAGACGGGGTTTCTCTGTGTAGCCCTGACTGTCCGGAAACTCAATCTATAGACCAGGCTGGCCTCGAACTCAGTGATCCACCTGCTCCTGCTTCCCAAGTGCTGAGATTAAAGGCATGGTCACCACTGCCCTGCTTAATTTTTTTTTTTTTTTTTTTTTTTTTTTGGTTTTCGAGACAGGGTTTCTCTGTGTAGCTTTGCGCCTTTCCTGGAGCTCACTTGGTAGCCAGGCTGGCCCGAACTCGCAGCGATCCACCTGGCTCTGCTCCGAGTGCTGGGATTAAAGCGTGCGCCACCAACGCCCGGCTGGTTTTTTTTTTTTTTTTTTTTTTTTTTTTTTCGAGACAGGGTTCTCTGTGTAGCTTGCGCCTTTCCTGGGACTCACTTGGTAGCCAGCTGGCCTCGTAATTTTTTTAATTAATATTATTTATTTTAGTTATGTATGTGTTTTCCTGCCTGTGTAGGTCAGAAGAGGGCATTGGATCCCCTGGAACTGGAGTTACAGTCAGTTCTGAACCACCATGTGGGTGCTGGGAACTGAACCTGGGTTCTCTTCCCAGCCCCGTAATTTATTTAAATTTAAAATTTATTATTACTATTGTGTATATGATGTGGAGGGGAGGCACAAGCATGTGCGGCATGTTGGAGGTCAGAAGACAACTTTCCAGCGTTCTTTCTCTTTCCATGGTGGGTTCTGGGGACGGAACTCGGGTCATCAGGCTTGCATAGCAACTCACGCACTTTTTTACCTGAGTCATCTCACTAGCCGTTCTGGAAATTTTATTGGCGGTCTCAGAAATGAGATGCTCCTTCCACTGAGTTACTAATCTATTAGAACTTATTTGAATATGGGCAAAAAGCTATCTTGCCACCAAGAGACAAGAGCCCGTCTGTGGGTGAAGGCAAATGCACGAGACAAGTATAACCACAGATGGTGAGCTACAGATGCGCAGTATCTTCTGGCTCCGGTCAACAATCGCAATTTACTCTGGCCTTTTCAACTCCTTAAGCCGTAGTGAAGCTGGATCAATGTGAGCCTGAATTGCGAGAGGATATATTGTGCGCAAGGTTTCAACGCGTTTTGTGCCTTTGTTCTTCATCCCTGTACTTGCCTAGAAGCCTCTCTTCATCTTCGAGTTCTACATCCATGTACCTCCTGAGGTCCCCCAAGCATGTCCGAAACTGACCTCGCTATTGCTGCCCCATCTTTAGTTCCTAAGGTGGAACCCTCCAGGACCACCCGTCCCTTTCCTCGGAAAAGCCAAGGTCGTAAGTTCAGGCTCCACCCGCTCATTCGCTTCCCAAGGTCACCGATCCTTCTTCGCTCACCCAACTAACTCCCTGGGGCGGTGTCCGTGTCCCCTCCGTGCAGGGCCAGGCGCTCTAGGCTGCGGCCAGCTCTTCAAAGAGCTTTATCATCTCGCTGATTTCCCGTACGGGGCGGCTACTCTCTCCGCTCAGGTGCCTTCTCTATGGTTGACTCCTCGCCTTTGTCTCGACTTCGCTTCCGAGGACGCTCGTCTGGGACCCAACTCCTTCCCACAGTTGTCCGTGGTCCCTTTGAGGTACGACTGCAGAAGCCACGGGAGTGCAGTGAGACTCCCGTCCGCCTACTCCTGCCAGCTCGCGCGCGAGAACGATGGCGGAAGTGAGTACGAAGGTGCCCTCCCTCTTACTTTCTTCTCTATGGTCGCTTCCTTCCGCGTCGAGAAAACCCGTCCTGGCGCCTGCGCAGAAGCGCGTGCTGGAGCTCGTCGCGGAGGCGGGGGCACAGGGAGCGGGAGCTGCGGCCGCCGCAGCTGCCGCCGCCGCCGCCGGAGCTGAGCGCGGGGACCGAGATGCAGGTGGGACCGGAACCGGAACCCCCCTCCTTAAGTGCCTCTATCCTCTCTGGGACTCGATCCTGGCGTCCGAGGAGCCTGGGCGGGGGTGGGTGTGAGGGCTCGGGGCTGGAGGGGTGCTTGGTTCCGGAGAGGGCAGTAGATAGGGTTGGTGCCCCGGAGGCTCGGGCCTCGGGGCATGTGGAGGGTGTCCAGCGATTAGGATCGGGTCCGAGTGATTGGCCACCGGGGCCTGGAGGGTCCGAACCCGGAGCGCAGCCTGCACCCTCCACCACCCGCCCTTCTGGAATGTCAGAACTAAGCCAAGAGGCAGGTGCACCGGGAAATTGTGACTGAGCCTTCTTGGCAGAAGAGAAACTGAGTCACCAATCCAGGAACCGCAGGGTCAGCGGGCCTGAAGGGGGCTGGGTCGGCCAGTGGTGCTGAGGGCTGGGTGGGCCTGTGTGAGCCGAGGTAGCCTCTGGCTGGGGACCATGTCTGCTGTGCCTGCACCTCTTGGCCCGGTTCCCCTGTGCTCTGTGACTCCCGCATCTCCTGGCAGCTTCTCCATGGTTTGGAGTTGTCCCTGTGGTTGGGGCCATCGGAGGGTGTAGGGCTTAGGCTGAGGAGGAAGGGGAGGGGGGGGGGTCTCGGACTTTCAGCCAGGTTGTAAGTTTGATGAGGAGGCTGACATCACTGATAGTTTGGGGAGACTTTCCTGAGCTGTCCTGGGCATTCACCTTGCCTTATGTCCTAGGGCAGGACCACTCACCAAAGAGCTACTGGTTGTAAATTACGTGCCGAGCTCTGTCACTTTCTAATTGTGACTTAGAGTTGTGACACCATCAGAAGCTCTTCTCTCTGGTCTCTCTTAGAGCAAGAGCAGACAGGACCCATAATACTATTCTCCCCCGTGTAAATAGTGAAGATGGCAGTCACGTCTTGTGTGCTTACTTTGTGTCAAGCACAGACATGCACCTTGTCATTTTCATTTTTCCTGACAACTCTGGCAGGTAGAGATTATCAACTGTGTTTCACAGATACAAAAGCTGGGCTCGCACAGCTAACAGGTGGGCTGAGCTGGGGCTTGGGTCCAAGTCTCACAGGCTTTAGGGCATACTCCCCAGGGAGAGAAGTCTTGAGCCTAGCTCCTTGTGATGTCTTACTTATGTGGCCAGTAAAGACTTGCCCTGACCCAGCACACCATCTCTTTTTCTCTAGGACTGCTCCAGTCAGCCCTAGAAAAGGGGGCAACCCAGAGATTGGTCTTTGGCCAGTCTCCACACGGGGCTTAAGTGCAGGGTTGTAAAATCAGCTTCTAAAACAGCTAGCTGATCCTTCAGTCCATCATCCTCTCATTGGGCTTATGAAGCGAGGGCTCTAAACTCTGTAATCCCGTCACCCTCTTGGCCCCGAGACCAGAGCAATAGGGGCTGTGGTTGGGGCTGGTCCAGCCAGTCCCTGGAGACTAGAACTACGCAGTGGGAAACACAGTAGACTCTGAATTCTGGAATTTGTTTGAAGTCTCTGCTTCCTATCCGAAGAAGTTATTAAGTTTTCTAAGGAAAGGTAAAATGACCTATGGAACCCACTGGAATGGCATATGGAAAGAATATGGAAGGTGTGTGGTACTTAGGAAGGCTTTGCTTTGAGAAGGGACAGTGATGATCTGGAAGAGTCCTCTGTGGCGTAAGATGCTTCGAGGCCCTCTCTCTCCTGGATCCCACAGGGAGAGCAGCTGCAAAGGCAGCAGGGAAGATGCAGTGTGAACACTGGCCGGGCATCCCTATCCCTGCGGTCTATGTGGGGGGTGGGTCCTGAAGAGGGCAGAGCAGTTCAGTTCTCTTCCCCTGTTGCCCCCGAGGGATCTGGATGGGAGTCCCTAGCTTGGTCTGGGACATACCCCAAGCTCCCCTCTGCAGTGACTCAATATGTATGCCTCTTTCTTCCTCCCACAGCTGTTGCCGCTCACCCCGTGTCTTCTGGCCGCTTCCTCCTTAGCTGCCTCTCCTCACAGGCTCCCCCTGTCCTCCTCCTGGGGCCCATCATGAACGGTGCCCCTTCCCCAGAGGATGGGGCCTTCCCTTCTCCGCCACCACTGCCGCCACCCCCTCCCCCAAGTTGGCAAGAGTTCTGTGAGTCCCACGCGAGGGCTGCTGCCCTGGATCTCGCCCGCCGTTTCCGCCTCTACCTGGCCTCGCACCCACAGTATGCAGAGCCTGGGGCAGAAGCTGCCTTTTCGGGCCGTTTTGCCGAGCTGTTCCTGCAGCACTTCGAAGCTGAGGTGGCCCGGGCCTCCGGCTCACTCTCCCCGCCTGTCTTGGCCCCACTGAGCCCCGGTGTGGAGCTGGCATCACCACACGACTTGTCCCTTGAAAGCTGCAGGGTGGGTGGGCCCCTGGCCGTGTTGGGCCCATCTCGGTCTTCTGAGGATCTAGCTGGCCCCCTCCCTTCCTCAGTCTCTTCCTCCTCTACAACGTCCTCAAAGCCGAAGCTCAAGAAACGCTTTTCCCTCCGTTCAGTGGGTCGCTCAGTCAGAGGTTCTGTACGAGGCATCCTGCAGTGGCGGGGGGCCGTTGACTCTTCCTCCCCGGCCGGGCCTCTGGAGACCACACCAGGCCCTCCAGTTCTAGGTGGAAACAGCAACTCCAACTCCTCTGGTGGTGCCGGGACGGTCGGTAGGGGATTGGCTAGTGACGGCACATCCCCTGGGGAGAGATGGACTCACCGCTTTGAGAGGCTGAGACTGAGTCGTGGAGGGGGAGCCCTGAAGGACGGAGCAGGAATGGTGCAGAGAGAAGAGTTGCTCAGTTTCATGGGGGCCGAAGAGGCTGCCCCTGACCCGGCAGGAGTGGGTCGTGGGGGAGGGGCGGCCGGGCTGACCTCAGCGGGAGGAGGGCAGCCTCAGTGGCACAAGTGTCGTCTGCTGCTCCGAAGTGAAGGAGAAGGAGGAGGAGGAAGTCGCTTGGAGTTCTTCGTGCCACCCAAGGTGAGCCCGCGGGAGGGGGCCAGCTGGAAGTGACAGCGGCTGAAGAGGTAGTGCAGCCCTGTAAGATGGCCCTTGTGCGCAGTGTTGGTGTCTGGGTTCAGCGCTTGCTGTGGGCTTTCATTTGCCATTGATGATTCTGAGACCAAAGAGCTATTCCTATTTCATCTCACCTGGGAGGGAGGAGGGAGGGAGGACGGAGGACGGGAGGATGGAGGACAGCTGGTCCTGGCACACTAAAGGACTGATTGGTCCTCCCTTTCCCACCTAGGCATCCCGGCCCAGACTCAGCATCCCCTGTTCCACCATCACTGATGTCCGCACAGCACGGCCCTCGAGATGCCTGACAGGGAGAACACCTTTGTGGTTAAGGTAGGGGCTCCACGCTCTGGCCCCAGAGAGTGCCTGTGCTTGAGAGAATGTGCGTGATAGATTTAGGCAAGTGTCTTTGCAGCAGGATGAATATATGTCAGGACAGGCTTTGAGTCTGTCCCTGGGGCTGTTGGGCATGGCCTGTAGGCCTGCTGCTGCCCCCCGTCTTGGCTGAAGCCCAAACCTCTCGGCCCCGTAGGTGGAAGGCCTTCAGAGTATATTCTGGAGACAACTGATGCACTTCACGTGAAGGCCTGGGTATCTGACATCCAGGAGTGCCTAAGCCAGGTAAGAACTCGCCTCTGTTGTCGGGGGATCTGGAGGCGGGTAGGGAGCAGCCTTGTCTTTCTCCTGGGGATCCCCCCAGCACCACCGTTCTCCTGTCTTTGTAGACCCTGCCCTGCTATCAGTCCCCGTCCCATGACCCTCCCCTGGCCCCTGGGACCTCCTTCCTCACAAAGGATAACACAGACAGCCTGGAGTTGCCCTGCCTGAACCATTCAGAGAGTCTGCCCAGCCAGGACTTGCTGCTGGGACCCAGCGAGAGTAACGACCGCCTGTCGCAGGGTAAGGGAGAACCTTCCAGAGCTGCTGGGCCAGGTTCTTATCCCTGGCTGCTCTACCTACAATCTGCTGATTGCTTGTTTTTGTCTCTGAACATACCATGTGCTCTTAGGTCCCGGCTTCCTATTTAGAATCGTTACTGTCGCCACCCTGCATGGGCTCCACCAAACTCCTATGGAACCTTCCGCACTCAGCCTGTTACTTTTTCCGTATGCCTATAGAATGTCACTGTGTGTGGAAGTCATAGTTCTCTTCTGCAGCTTCCAGAGTCTGTGGACATCTTTGTTTTAGTCTTGTCATGCAGTTCGGCATATGTCAGTAGCCTTTGTGCTTTTTCTTTTGGTCTGACGTACCACTCATCTACTGAGAAAGATACATGTCTGTCTGGCCCACCTCTCCTTCAACCTCTGCTTCCACTTTGCCTTTTCTCCTGACCCTTGCTTCTGAGTATGAGCTTCACAGTGCCTGGTGTACAGGCTGCGTTCCATCCACAGAAGAGCTTTCCCAGACTGGATCTTTGTTAGAGCTAGCATAGACCTACATCACATTGCAAGTAGCCAAGACCACAGGAGGAAATGGATTTCCTGAGGATTCTGACAAAGATGGGCTTGTGCCAGTCTAGTTCCTGACGTGCCTGTTTTCTAAGCGGTGTGGTGATCTGTCTACTGGCCTAGGCCTGAGGTTTGACGGACATGCAGTCAGGCCCTCGTATATCACTAGCTGCATGCTAGGCGCTGAGGTGGATGGGGAACTCCTATGTTTCAGATGGCTCCTTGGTCTCCTTGGTTTGCTGTTGCTGAATTGGTAAGACATTATTCCCAATAAAAAAGCAGGTCTCCAAAATGGGGTGTCTGCTTAGTGTCTCTGAGCAGCCCAAGCAGGGAGCATCTTGGGAACTCAGAAGGAAGAGAACAGGGGAGATAGGATAGACAGAATGCTGCACAGAGGAGAGAGAAGAGCATGGCTTCAGGGAGCCCAGGGCCCTTGCTGACCCTGCCAGAGAGTACCAGGATGTATGGGTTAACGTGACTAACAGGAAGAACTCACAGTGTGGTCAAAGTAAAGAGCCAGTTGATCTGGCCTGAAGGGTTAATAGGAAAGTGGAAGATTTGTTTTTCCTTTGTCTCTGATGATTGAATCCAGGGCCTTGCTCTCTTGGTAGGCAAGCACTGAAGTATGTTCCAGCTCTTTATGTGCTTTAGGCTAACCTGCAAGCCTCTAGCCTTAGCCTTCTGAGTGCTCGGTACAGGAATATACCTCCTGACAAGAATTTCTGATGGCCTTCACATTGGTAGTTTTCCTTTCTAGTCTAAACAGAGGGCTCCTTTCTCTTTTTTTTTTTGTTTTTTGAGACAGGGTTTCTCTGTGTAGTCCTGGCTGTCCTGGAACTCACTTTGTAGACCAGGCTGGCCTCGAACTCACAGAGATCCACCTGGCTGTGCTCTCGAGTGCTGGGATTAAAGGTGTGTTGCCACTGCCGCTGGAGAGGCTCCTTTCTAATGTGGACACTTTTCACAGTTTCTGTCCCTCACGCCACCAACCATTGCAATAATCTTTCAGCTGTTGATTCAGAAAAGACATAGGGACA
The DNA here is from genome assembly GCF_004664715.2 of Peromyscus leucopus. NCBI lineage: Eukaryota > Metazoa > Chordata > Mammalia > Rodentia > Cricetidae > Peromyscus > Peromyscus leucopus. Next base: position 33,070 of record NW_023505369.1, on the reverse strand, counting down.
TTTGGATTCTAGGACCTCCTCGAAATAACCATGGTCCTCAGCAGTGCAAGCAGTGTGAGTCAGAACCGTCGTAAAAGTCGATCAGGGTCAGTCCTCCAGAGGTGTGTGGGGGCTGGGCACACAAGTGGACAGCCAACGGGAGCTGGCAGGAGCCCAGGCGCCAGGAGAGGGACCTGTGGTGTTCTCAAAGTTGGGCCTCCTCCATTTTCTTTCAGGGGCGTATGGGGGCCTCTCTGACCGGCCGTCAGCATCCTTCTCCCCTAGCTCGGCCTCCATTGCCGCCTCCCACTTTGACTCAATGGAACTGCTTCCTCCAGAATTGCCCCTCGCATTCCTATTGAGGAGGGGCCCCAGCGGGACAGTTCATCCCCTCTCAACCCCCTACCCTCCCCTGGATACTCCAGAGGCAGCCACAGGTACTGGGTGCATGCGTGTCTGTCTTTGGTTTGTGGTCCTGTATTGGAGCCGGAGGGTCAAACCAGGAGGAGCCAGTGACCTGGCTGGGAGAAGCGTCTCAAGGGGAAAACAAGGCTGGGGGAAGCCTCTGATACCCTGCTTTCCCCTCTCTCTCCTTCCTCAAGGGTCCTTCCTGTTCCAGGGGGAGTCAGAGGAGGTGAGGGGGATCAGCCCCTCTCAGGATATCCTTGGTTCCACGGCATGCTCTCTCGACTCAAGGCTGCCCAGTTAGTGCTAGAAGGAGGCACTGGCTCCCACGGTGTCTTCCTGGTACGTCAGAGTGAGACAAGACGTGGTGAATATGTCCTCACTTTCAACTTCCAGGGCAAGGCCAAGGTGAGTGGTCCTGGAGAACTCTATTGGGCAGTGTTGGGTGGGTCTGGAAACTCATTGCCCAGGGGGAGGGATTGATAACTGGCAGGGACCCGAGCTTTCTACCTTACTTGCTCATCCTGCCCTCAGCACCTGCGGTTGTCACTGAATGAGGAGGCCAGTGCCGGGTCCAGCATCTGTGGTTCCAGTCCATTTTCGATATGCTTGAGCACTTCCGGGTGCACCCCATCCCTCTGGAGTCCGGAGGCTCCAGTGACGTTGTCCTTGTCCAGCTATGTGCCCTCCCAGCGGCAGCAGGGTGAGCAGAGCAGGTCTGCAGGGGAGGAGGTGCCCGTGCACCCGAGAAGTGAGGTGTGTGTGCCAGGAAGACGGGGTGGGGGGTTGGAGGAGAGGTCCTGTTAGTGGGGAACAGGGCAGTCAAGGTACCTGGGCAGGGGCCTGAAAGGGACTGCAGAAGGCTGACAGGATGCAGGCAGGCAGAGGCTCCTCCTGGGGCCTGGGGTAGTGGAGAGTTGGGTGGTGCATTCCCATTCCATCCGATCCTCCGCTCCATCATTGTCTGTCTCCTGGACCCATCCTCCTTGGCCTCGTCTTTGACCGTTTGGGGGTTCGTGGTCCGACCCCCTCCTTCCTCCCTTGATGTCTGATGTCCCTGTCTGATCTCTCACTTTCCCCGCCCCACCATCCCATCTGTCCCCGCGTTGCCCCTCCCCCCAGGCCGGGAGCAGGCTGGGAGCCATGCAGGGGTGTGTTGAGGGCGACCGATGCTACCCGATGCCTCCTCCACCCTCCTGCCCTTCGGAGCGAGTGACTGTGTGTAAGTGTGGTCCTCTCACCACCGCCCATGATCCATCTGCCATGGAGGGGGTTACTCAGGAGACGGGATATGGGGGAGATAGCACACGGCTCCTTGGGGAGGCTAAGCAAAGGGGAGGCCAGCACAAGAACGCACTTCCTTCCACAATCAACGTGTCTTTTTACCATTCCTGTCCAGAACGGAACACCTCCGTGACCCAACCCAGCCCCCTGAACCCCCTCCATGGACAGATACCCCACATCCTGGGGCAGAAGAGGCGTCGGGGGCGCCAGAAAGTGGCGGCCACCACAGCCGCAGCAGCCAAAGAGAGGCAAGAGAAAGAGAAAGCGGGCAGTGGAGGGATCCAGGAAGAGCTGGTCCCCGTGGCTGAGCTGGTCCCCATGGTTGAATTGGAAGAAGGCCATAGCACCAGGCACTGAGGCTCAGGGTGGTGCTGGCACTGGTGGGGACTTGGGGGTGTCCCTAATGGTGCAGCTCCAGCAGCTACCACTAGGGGGCAACGGAGAAGAAGGGGGCCACCCCGAGCCATTAATAACCAGTACTCCTTTGTGTGAGATACCTGCCCACCCTCCATTTTCCTGCTCCCGGCCTTCAGTTATGAGACTGGGCTGGGTAGGGACACTGAGGAAAGTGGGAGTCCCCTCCCCACATGCTTCCTGACCCTTGTCAGCCAAGGGCATGTATGTTGGTACAAGTAGAGGTTCAAGAGCCCTGTTAAGTCCCCAGTTACTACACTACAGGTGCCCTTGCCTCGAGGCCAAGGACTTGGGCTCCATTACCTCCCTGAGGGGCTCTTATGGTCAGTCCCATCCTTGGGGCTGCTTCCCCACTAATAACCCCCAACCCAAGCAAGGGTGAGGGGAAGGGCTGTCAGTTATAGTAAGGTTGTTGTTGTTGTTTTAAACAAAATGGAAAAGCATAAATAAATAAATGGTTTATCTTAGTTCCATCACGATGGCTGTGGCTAGTGTTTGGAGTGGGCCTGGGACAGGCAGATAAGTCTGTCTCGGGTGGCTAAACCTGTGTTCTGAGCTCAGAGACCAAAGAGCTGGCCTGGATCCAGTCCTTTCCATCCTCTAGTCCAGGGCCTTCGGAAGCCACCTCTCCTCTGAGTCCACTGGGTTGCTGAGTATTGAAATGCAGAACTCAACCGTGCTTCTTGGGGGTTCCAGCATGTTTGGTTTTTCAGGGTGAGGGTTTCTTTGAGGGCTGTCTTATGTAAGCAGAACTTGTGACCCTCCCGCCTCAGCCGCCTGTGTGCTGAAGGGATTATACTGCCACACCCTGCCAGCTTGCTCTTTTAATGGGACAAGACACTGAATGATGGGAGTCCCGATCTCCAAAGGCCTTTGCGTTGCTGAGCTTTCTGAATGAGCTTCTTACCCTAGGAAGAGAGTGGGCAGGAGATGCTGGGGTCAGAGTTGGAGGAGACTTACTGTAGCAGTCCAGGTCTGACTGCAGAGGGCCCAAGGCCAGGCTGATGGTCCCTTGTCAGACCAGGCTGGACGCGGGTGACAGTAACTGCCCTCCGAGTCCTGCTGCTGCCTCTCGTTTGCTATGTGGAGCTGGGGCAAGGCAAGCGACTCTGAAATGTGAAATTCCATCTTAGTCGGTGCTGCTGACATGATTTGGCTAAATGTTTCTCTCTGTCCGAGTTTATACACGTGTCTCAAGGCTTCCCTTGAAAGTCACAAGTTCCAAGCCGGGCAGTGGTGGCGCACACCTTTAAACCTAGCACTTGGGAGACAGGCAGGTGGATCTCTGAGTTCGAGGCAGCCTGGTCTACAGAGTGAGTTCTGGGACAGCCAGGACTACACAGAGAAACCCTGTCTCAAAAAACCAAAAAAGAAAAGAAAAAGAACCAAAGTCACAAGTTCCAGTTGTCTGGGTCCAGCTTCTAACAATTGCCCATCCTACCAACTCACTTTCCTGAGGTCTCGACTGTTGGCATGGGTTTACAACCCCCACCCCCATGCCCACCAAACTCCTGTCTTTGAATACAGACCCTACCCTGAACACATCTTTCAGCACTGCATCTGTGATCTCCAGCAGGGGTGCCCTTGGCTCCCAGTTTAGAGGTGAGGGCCGGGGTGCTAGAAGGCAAGCAGGATCTGTAGACTGTTGCCCTCCCATCACCTTACCACTGTCTTACCCCCTCCCCTGGAAAGTGGAGTGGCCGATCTTCTGTCCCTCAGCTCTGCCCACTCCAAGAGGCCTGCCACACTCATGACCTTGCTATTCTGAGCCGTGTTGGTTCTGTGGGAGATGGACAGCGACAGCTGAGCTCATAGCCTCTCTAGGGTGGGGGTTGTGGGGGAAGCCTGCTGCTCTTGTTTTACCTGATCCCTGGGGCTCCCCAAATCTTGGCCTTGAATAGGGATTGGATTGGCCCTGTTGTGGAGGTTGGGTGGAGGGCAGCTTAGACCTGGGTGCTGTGTTTTCCAAGTGAGATGGTTAGACAGCCAATGGCCGGTGAGGGCTGTAACACTCCGAGTGGGAAGACCTGATCACTCCTAATCTCATGGCAACTGGTGCTCAAAGGCTGCCCTCCCCATGCCTCGCCACCTTCAGGACTTGCCATCCTGGGGTGGGCAGAAAGACACCCCCAGATTACCATTGTCCTGGCTAGAAGAGCCCAAGAGCAGTGAAGATTGGCTGTTGAGGATGTGGAACTGGACAGGGATGGGCCGGCTCTGCCTTCATGCTCTTCACAACCTGCCTCCCCTTTCCTCAGCCTCGGAACTCAGGAGCAAGAACACCTTCAATCTTGGTGTCCTGGGAAGTGGTCTGAAATCGCCTCATCTGCCTTCTCCCACCGCAGATCACAGGGCAGGAGGTGTCCCTGCAGCTCTGGGCTGGTAGTGCCTCTCTCTGGCCTTCGTTTCTCTCTCTGGGAAGCGGGAAGGGGTAGAAGTGATACCCTCAGAGAGCCTCTTGGCAGAGTGCCTGTAGAGCCTGCCTTCTTTCCTCACTGACTTCTTGAAGTCCCATGTCCTATGCCCCTCTCCATGTTTGGACATTCCTGCTGCTGGAAGACAGTGGCCCTGTCAACTCCTCCAGAGGCTCCTGGGAGAAGCCAGGGAGGGCCCAAGCCTCCATGGCTGTTCAGCCCTGCCTCTGGCCGAGACGGAGGGTCTGGGCAGGTGGAGATGCCTTTTTATGTGACCCCCTACATCCCCGCTCCATTGTCTACGCCCCTGCACCTTAGGTCACAGCAGGACTCTGCTGGAAGGGAGGGGTTTGTGGAACTGTGAAAAGAGGGCGGGAAGGAACACCTTGTCTCACGTCACCCTCCCCCAAGTCTGGGCAGAAGCAGGATGCATCTGAGGCTCAGCTCTTCACTTCTGTCTGTCCGTGGTGGCCACCCCTCACCCTCACAAGTGGGCCTTCTTTTTTCTGCTGGGCTCTGCTGCTGTATCATTCGGTCTGTGTGCTGGAGCCCTGGTGCGGGAAGTCCGTCTTGGTTCTTTGTGGGGAAACTGAGGCCTGGGTAGAAGTGGGACCTGTGCTCCAGGGCTGCAGTGCCTCGCTGACCTTTTCACCTCACTCCCATGGAAACGTCTCATGCTCAGTTTCCTCCCTGCTTGCATTCCTGGCCCAATGTACCGTATCTGCTCCTCAGCAGCTGCCTTGGTGGAAACCAAAATGCCCACGGTGATCGGGGTCGGGAAGGGTGGCTCAGAGCAGCTGCTCTTTCGAGGAAGCTGAACACCAGGCCAGCCCTTCAGCGACAATTGTGGCTTTTGTACCCAGCCCCGGGCCCCGCCCCCAGACCGCACTGCCAGGACCCTGCTGTGTCTTTTCCCTCTTCTCCTCAGACTGAGGAGAGTCTCTGCTCCTTCCTTGGTTCTGTCCTCATTCCTTCATAACCACCCCTCCCTCCCTCTCTCCGAGCCTCCACTTTATCCAGCTTCAGGGGCCCTACAACCAGGCCTGATCCTCACTCTCTCTGTGGGCTGCTGCGTCAGGGCAGAACTGCTGAGAACCCACACTCTGGGGCCAAACCACGAGCCTGGGATTAAAGGCAGCGTGGGATGAGGAAATTCTCATTCCCCTGCCTCACCTGAAACACTTATCCTCCGCTCTGCCATCAGCACATTCTGTAGCCTCTTGGGTTACCTGGTGTCCATTTCCTCAGGGGGGATTCCTGCCAGTTTCAAGGGAGCTGAAGGCTGTGTTCCCAGAGGCTGAGCTACAGCGGTGTCGTGGCGGGGGGAGTTTAGGAGACGCAGACAGTCTGGCCTTGCTTACCAGGGCTGGACACTAAATCCTTTGTTGATGGCTGCAGCCGCCCTCCCGGGTAAGGTTACATTTGCCCCGTCCCTTGACGATATCTCCTTCCTACTTCCCTTATTCTCTCTAGAGCCACTTCCTTGTCCCCAAAGATGCTCCCTTCTCTTTGATCCCCAAGACGTGGAATACCCCCCCTTCTCTGAACACATAGCAGGGAGGAAAATGACTACGGGAAGGGGCTCAGGGTGGTCAAGACAGAGAGGGTGAGGGGCATGAGGCTAAGGGCAAGAGGGTGGTTGGGGTGAGCTTGGAATTGGGCATTTAGTGCAATTGGGAAGTTGAGGCAACGGGGGGGGGCAGGGTCAGTAGCAGATAATAGAAAATGACTTTTTTCCCTGCTCCCCGCCCTTCCTGGGGCTGGGGCCACCTTGTGAGTGAATCTCAGCTGCGGCCCACTGTTCTTCTCTGTCAGCAGAAATCTCTCTCTCTTCTGACCCTCCTGCTGGGGTTCAGCAGCCAATCCCTGATTGGGGAAGGGGAGCGGCCCCCATCCCTCATAAGGACAGCTGGGGCTGGGGGGTGGCGGCTGCTGTAAGTGAGACGGGTCAGAACTTTGTGGAAGGAAGAAGAATCTGGGAGGGGGGGCAGGCAAGAAAAAGGAAGGACCCGGATCAACAGACAGGTGACAGGCTGAAGAAGTCCCTCCAGTGAGAGCCCTAAGAAGGAATACATTGCCCCTGGCCCCCAAGAAGGGAGCACAATGGAGCCGCACACTCCAAGTCACAGAGGAATGTTTGTCTATTTTGGGGTGAGCGAGACACAGCCTTACCAGACCAAGTAAAGCGGCATCTGGAAAATACGGCCAATGGTGAGTATCCTCCGAGGAGAGGCTGCCATGGCTGCCTCCACCACTAGTGGAATGCTTCTCTGGGGCTGTAGGGATGAGCAGGACAGTTGCCTGCTTCTTGTAGCAGGAGGAGGAACTAAAGAAAACAGTTTTAAGATCTGGAGTTTGGGGAGGTTTTATGGGGTGACCTTGAACTTCAGATGCCCTTTTGATAGCCTGATTCTCTTAGCCACAGAGTTCGGGGTGCGGGGAATGAGGCTGGACCCTACTAATGTGTCCTTTTCTCTTTTTCCCTGGGTAGAGCTCCCTGTGAGGAAGGTAAGTTACTGAGCTTGATCCTCCTGAATGACCCTCTCATGTGCCCCATTCCCGGCTCCCCGTTCTCCTTCCAAGACCACAGCCCTTACCAAAGGGCAGATACCTTCCCCAAAGCTTAGCGTCAGACATCTCCAGGTGCTTTTTCCTTGAGACTTCCGCCCTTGAACAAGTGCCACAGATTTGAAGAGTCTTTTGGGGTGCTTTATCTCTTTCGCTCATGTCAAGCTGGGGTGCCCATCAACTAGAGGTCCAGGGAGCTCTAGACTCTGGACGCTAACTCTCCAGAGCACAGCCCTTCATCTTTTGGATCTTAACCTGGGACTCCTTTCTCGCCTCTTCCCCAGGCAAGTCCTGTGGGAGTTGGTGGTAGAGCAGTTTGAAGACCTGCTGGTACGCATCTTCTGCTGGCCGCCTGCATTTCTTCGTAAGTGCCGAGGGCAGGGGACTGTCTGAAGCACGGTGTGGGGCGTGTGATGTGCTTGTGGCTACCTACCTACCTGCCATCCTAGATGCCCTCATCCAAGCCCTAAACACCCTCTTTTCCACGCCGGAGCTGGGGGTGGGGTGCTGATTTGCTTCCTCCCGGCAGAGAGGTTTTATTTTAAGCCCTGAGAGTGTTCTCAGCCAAACACTGAAGCTAAGCCACCTCCAGCTTCAAGGGTTTCAAGGGCTCAGTTACCCGGAAGCAAGGGCTCCAGCTTCGATGTGGCTGCAGTGTCCACTGTGGGGGCCACCACCGCTCCCTTCCTGTCCTGGTTGGTCCCACTTTGCTTCACCAATCCTGCCCTGCTCTCGGACTTGTGATGCTGATCGCCGAAAGAAAAGACTTGTTCGGAGATGTGGGGAAGGTGTGCTGCTGGTACAGCAGTAACTGCGCGGTGCGTCAGCCTCCAACCTCCAACCCCACCCCTCCACGCGTCCCCAGCCTCTACCAATCCTACTTCCATTAGGGGCTGGCACTTGGTGCTACTTCTCTGACCAGCTGCTTCATCCTTATCTCGGTGTCTCCAGCCCCTCCGAGCCTTAGCTATTCCTCTCCTTGTTACATCTCCAGTGTTCACAACCCTGCTGCTGGCTCCTGTCACCACTGTCCCGGCAGTCCGTCTTGTATTTTAGTATTTCTTTAGCATCTTAGCTGGAAAATAAGGCCTGGGAGGCAACACACGTCAAACATCTATGGAGGCCCCATGCACCTGGGTCTAAGCTGGCAGCCTCCCTCCTCTCTCCTCAAATTTGCTCCTTGACATTTGCCTGTGGCTGCTGCCTGGCCGTGGCAACAGCTGGGGTGGGGTGGGGTGGGTGCTGGAGGCGTGTAACCTACTCCCTCCTGTTCCTTCATGAAATTGGAGCTTCCATGCCTTGGCGGGAAGGGAGGGCTGGGGGTGGCTGGGCCCTTCGAGGACATAGGGATTTTCTATTGGGCTTGGGTCCCTGTGGGATGGAGGTGGCTGTAGGGGGAGTTGACCCTGGATGTCCTGGCAAGGTTTGCTTACAAGCCAGCAGTTTGGGGTCAGGGACACCTGAGGGCATTCCCGTTAATCTCCAGTGTGTGTGTGTGTGTGTGTGTGTGTGAGTGTGTGTGTGTGTGTGTTGTGTGTGATGTGTGTGTGTGTGTGTGAGTGTGTGTGTGAGTGTGTGTGTGTGTGTGAGTGTGTGTGTGTGTGTGAGTGTGTGTGTGTGTGAGTGTGTGTGTGTGTGAGTGTGTGTGTGTGTGTGTGTGTGTGTGTGTGCTTGGAGCTCTGCAGTGTGAGAGTCTCACAGTCTACACATTGTCTGACCTTGCAGCGGTCTTCAAAGCCTTCCAGTTCCTTTCTTCAGTCATGTGGGGCTTTGTCAGCACCTGTTAACTCTTCCTTCCCCTCAGGTGCTGGCCTGGTTTGAGGAAGGCGAAGAAACTGTCACCGCCTTTGTGGAGCCTTTTGTCATTCTCTTGATCCTCATTGCAACGCCATTGTCGGGGTCTGGCAGGTTAGTGTTGACCCCTTCTCTCCGCTTGGGTCTCAACACTGGGCAAGGGCCAGGCCTCCTCCAGGTTCCTCCTCCTCCATCATTTCCTCCAGCTTTGCCCGCTCCTCTGGTCTTCTCATTCAGGTGGGACTGGTAGGGAGTGTTAGAAAACGCTGGAAAAGCTCACATGCTTCCTGTGTGACCTGAGGAAAGTCTCCATTCCCTAAGCCTGTCTCCTCACTGAAAATAGGGCTAGTAAGCTAGGTGTGCAGGCACACGCCTACAGCACTCCAGAGGCGGAGTCAGGAGACTCTCGAGTTCTAGGCTAGCCTGGGCTACAATGTGAAATTCTGTCTTAAAAAAAAGCTATGCAAGGATGAGCACACTTACAATCCCACTACGAGGAGGAAGGAAAGGGTGGACGTCAGATGTGGTGACACACACTTTCAGTCCACAGTTGCAGGGGTAGAGGCTGGTGGGTCTCTGAGTTTGAAGCTAGCCTGGCTACACAGAGGATTCCAGGCCAGACAGGGCTACATAGTGAGCTCCTGGTTTTTTGTTTTGTTTTGTTTTTTTTAAAAATAAAAGAAAGAAAGAAATAGAAAAAGAAAAGGAAAACAAGACCAATAGCTGTGTTCCTCAGGCTGCTACGGTTGAAAAGAACCTGAAAGTTCATGGCACATAGCAGGCACTCAATAAGTACTAGTTTGATTTCCTTCTTCCCGACATCACCAGTTTCCTTCCGTTGCCCTTGCTTTCTGTTTTTTGTTTGTTTGTTTTGTTTTTTACTTTTTAAATCCCTTTCCTCTTGATCCAAACCCTTCCTTTGAGTTTCCAGCCACTGGGGATATTTCGTACAACAGATGCACCCGCTGTGGTGTGGGGTTCTGTGTGCCAGCTGGACCTGCATGTGCCAGCCTTTTCCGCAATGTCCTTCTTTTCTGCTGGGGTCCGATTGCTCCCTGTTCCTCCATCGCATGTCCTCACCCTTCCCCATGTCTCAGACCAGCCTCCTGCAGGTCCAGGGCTTCCTCCCTTTCGGGGACTCCACTCTCTCTCGTCTGCTCTCTTCCTCAGGAACGGAATGCAGAGAACGCATCGAGGCTCTGAAAGAATATGAACCGAGATGGGGAAGGTCTATCGGGCTGACCGAAAGTCAGTGCAAGGATCAAGGCCAGGGACATCGTCCTGGGATATTGTGGAGGTGGCTGGTAGCGCTGGATGGATGGTCTAGGAGGGAAACTTGGGTCTGAGGCAAGAAGAGGGCTGGGGCGGTGGGGGGGGGGGCTGCCAGCCCTCTTTCTGTATCTGTGAGGATGGTGGCGTCTTTGCTTCTCCTTCCCAGACTCTCAGGGGTCACTCCAGGACATTCAGGCACAGCACCCCTCCCACTAGAGTCTCAATAGGAACAGCTAGTCCTGTCCTCAGGCGGTAGACAGACCCCCTGTCCCCCTGTCAGCTAACACTTGCAAGCAACAGGTGGAAGCAGGCCCTGCCAATGGCCTCATCTCCACCCTTCCCGATGCTGGCTCCCTGTCCCTTCCACCCACACAAGCTTGGTCAGCTTTCAGTCTTGACCTCTGTGCCTTGAGGCCTCTCAAAGGGGAAGGAATGAGAGTAGAAGGGAGTGGGGTGGGGTGGGGTGGGAGGGGGGCGCATGACTACCCCCACCCCCACCCCCCACCACCATGTAAGGGTAACTCCTAGTCCTCTAGGGGCACGGGACCTAGGAGGAGGGCGGGCGCTCAAGGAGGGCCCTGCCCCCTCGGGGACACTTAATGCCGGCTCCGGGAGGGGTGGGGCTGGGTAGCTAAGATTACTGGGATTCTGACCCTTCAGCGCTTTTTATATTTGCCCCGAGCAGGCCTTTCCACCACGTTAGGGACCTAGTTTGGGGAATGTGCATTTCTAAGCTTCCTTCCCTCAAACCATGTCCCCTTCTCTACCATGTCACCACCAGGAGAAGCATGGGGGGGGGGAGTCGGTGGGCTGAAGCCCCCAGCTCCATCACAGGGCAGTCCTGCTTTGGTGACAGTTTGGGGTCGGTGCCATGAATGTCTATAAATACCACTTGGGCTTCGGTGACAAGGGTGTCTGCCCGACTCCATTGCTGACCTCCCTCTCTCCTCCGGCTTCCTCTGGCACTGGACGAGGGACCTTAGAAACCAAGAGAAAGGGAAGCAAGTGAGCTTCATCCCAGTTCCACCCGTGGGACTAAGGTGGCTTTGGGCGGAGGCCTGAGGAGGGGTGTGTGTCCCCCCAGGGTCTCTGGTCTGGCAGAGGGTCTTCCTCAGCCCCCCCTCCAAGGTGCTTCCACAGTCTGGCTTCCCACTTCCCCTCTGTGAAGACCTGAGCCACAGTCAGGAACGCTCCCTCACACTTCCTTCTGTGCGTCCATGCTCCCCTTTCTCTCTCGCTTGGCCTGGATTTTCTCAGCACCCACCTTGTTCTCCCATCCTCTGAGGCACCCTCTTTTCTCTGCGTTAAGTCGTTACATTTCCTTCTTTCCCTTTCTCTTGTTTCCCTTTCCCGGTTTTGGCTGGCGGGTCCCCAGCTTTCCCTTCAGTTATTGAGAATACATTTAATGAGCACACACCACACTCCAGGGATCTGTGAGCTCCCCTTCTCAGGCTTGCAGCCAGTGGGAAGAGAAGCATTCAGTGGGGGACAACAGGACAGTATCTCTGGGGTGGGGATGGAATGGGGACTCCTGTGCTGAAGGCCTGTGAATGGCTGGATGCTGTAGGGCTTGAAGGGTGTGAGGCAGAGATTGGAAAGAAAGAAAGCTCCATTCCCAGCTGAACTTACTCCTTTCTCTACAGTGGGGGACAAAGTCCCGGCAGACATCCGCATCCTCTCCATCAAATCCACCACTCTCCGGGTTGACCAGTCCATCTTGACAGGTAGGCTGGCTCAGGTAGGAGGGCGTAGTGAGGGAGGAGCTAGGTAGACAGAGAAAAAGGTTTAGGTGGATGAAGGAGGGCATCCACAGTAGGACCTCTTTTAGTTCTGAGGTAGCATCCTCCGTGTGGTTCAGCCTTCATTCTGTCACAAGGGGCATGGGCGAGGATATTTGTGACCATTTTCCATATAGTCTTTGCCCTGCACCTTCTATGTGGACATAAGAACTCACCTCTGTCACAAAACTGTCCTGTTCCCTCCAACATCCCGAAAAGTCCTCAAATGAGGGGTTCTAGGATAGGGTGGGGACTTTGGACACACTTTAAACTCTGGGAAACAGTGTAAACTGGGCCCACAGCAGGAGGACCTGAGCCTCTGTCCTTGGTCAGGAGGCCACACTGGTAGTCCCCCAGGAGTGTGCTATGCAGCTGACAGATGCTTCACGTCCACTGACTTATTTGATTTTCACCAGGACATGAGGAGCAAATGGAAGTTAAGTGATCAAAGTCACACACTAGGCTTGGTCAGCGTCTTTTAACTCTAAGGCAATGGACTTTTTCCTACTTGCCCCAGTCACCTTCCTCCAGAGGCAAGACTGCCGGATTTGTTGACTTGCTGGTTGCAAAGTGTCAGAATGTTAGGGACAGGGACATGCTGGCGCCTGAAACCTCTTTGGTCCTTTCTCCACAGGAGAGTCTGTATCTGTCATCAAGCACACAGACCCTGTCCCTGACCCCCGAGCCGTCAACCAGGACAAGAAGAACATGCTCTTCTCAGTAAGCAGTCACATGACCAGGCAGAGGAAGCTGGTGTGGAGGGGAGCATGCAGTGGAAGAAGAGATGAGGCCCCTGGCCTGTGCCATGAGGCCTACCTCTTGCCTGACCCGACTCTTTCCTCACCTTCCCAGGGTACCAACATTGCAGCCGGCAAGGCCGTGGGCATCGTGGCCACCACTGGTGTGAGCACTGAGATTGGCAAGATCCGAGACCAAATGGCTGCCACTGAGCAAGACAAGACCCCACTGCAGCAGAAGCTTGATGAGTTTGGGGAGCAGCTGTCCAAGGTCATCTCCCTCATCTGTGTGGCTGTCTGGCTTATCAACATCGGACATTTCAACGACCCTGTCCATGGGGGCTCCTGGTTCCGGGGGGCCATTTACTACTTCAAGATTGCTGTGGCCCTTGGCTGTGGCAGCCATCCCAGAAGGTGAGACAACCATCCCTTGGTCATCTGCTCTCTCCTTGGCAAAAAATAGTTCCAGATAAAGTAACCATGACAGACCCCATGGAGAAGGTCCTGATAGCTTGGTGGCTGTTATGTAGCAACCACACTAGGTCTCCCTCCTCCTGGATTCTTTGCTCACACCATCTCTATCCCCTTAGGGCTACCTGCTGTCATCACCACCTGCTTGGCCTTGGGGACCCGCCGGATGGCAAAGAAGAACGCCATCGTGAGGAGCTTGCCCTCTGTGGAGACCCTGGGCTGCACCTCTGTCATCTGTTCTGACAAAACAGGGACCCTCACCACCAACCAGATGTCGGTTTGCAAGGTCAGGAGAAGCATTGGCGGGGTGACGTGAGCCCTCTGAAGATGGGCTTCTGTACTAGTGGCTTCTCAGTGTGGCCTGGGGATACTCAAGGGTAGATTAAGTGCCACCCTTAGATCAAGGAAAGGGCTGTATTAGTTTGCTTTCTGTTTCTTTTATAAAACTCTGACTAAAACCAACCTGGGGAGGAAGGAGAGGGTTTATTTGACTTATGTGTCCCAATCACAGTCCATCACTGAGGGAAGTCAGGGCCGGAACTCAAGCAGGAGCAGAGGCCGGAACCATGGAGGAAGCTGCTTACCGGCTTGCTTTCTGTTGCTGTGATCAACACCATGATGCTTTATTTCATCTTATAGCTTACAGTCCATCATTGAGGGAAGCCAAGGCAGAAGCTCAAGCTAGGAGCTTAAAACAAACCCCATGGAGGAACAGAGGAGTGCTGCTCACTGGCTTGCTCCCTGTGACTTGCTCAGTCTGCTTTCCTATACACCCCAGGACCACCTGCCTGTGGTGGGTTGGACCTTTCCACATCAGTCATGATCAAGAAAATGTCAGGATAATCTGATGGAGGCAGATCCTCAGTCGAGTTTCTCTCTTCCTAAGTAACTCTAGTTGTGTCAGGTTAACAACAACAACAACAACAACAACAACAACCCCAAGCCTTACCCTGCCCTGTGTGTCTCTCTGATCCTCTACACTAGCCCATTCAGGGACATTCTCTTTGACCCCACTTTTCTAGAAAGTAAACTGAGGCTTAGGGAGATACAAAATTTATAAATAGCACAGCCAGGCACAGTGGTCCCTGCCTGTTATCCTTGTACTTAAGAGGTAAAGGCAGGGGCATTGCGAATGTGAGGCCTGCCTTAGCTATGTCCTTAAAGGCTGGCTAGGCCCTGCCTCCTGGATCTAGAGTCTCAACTACTTGGGAGGGTGGGGTACAAGGATCACTTCCACTGACGAGTTCAAAGCCAGCCTAGCAACAGTGACATTTTGTATCAAAATGAATAAACAAACAAACAAATAAATGTAGCAGAATTGAGTTCCAAACCCAAATACTTGTGGCTCAGCTCAGTAGTGTCTGTGTGTGCGAGCCCATGCCCCTAGAGTGACAGTAGTGTCTGTGTGTGCAAGCCCATGCCCCTAGAGTGGCAGTAGTGTCTGTGTGTGTGAGCCCATGCCCCTAGAGTGACGACAGTAGTGTCTGTGTGTGCGAGCCCATGCCCCTAGAGTGACCACGGCATGACAAGGCCAGCAAGCCTGGCACGGGTCCTGAGCAGTATTTCTTTAAAAAATGTAAAAGTATTTATTCATTTCAGAAGGAGTGTATGTTACTCTTTCTCTTCTTTCACCGTGTATGTTTCGGGGATTGAACTCAGATCATCAGGCTTGGTGGCAAGTGCCTTTACCCTCTGAGCCATTTCACTGGCCCCTAAACAGCCAGCCTGCCCTTTTCCCTTTTCAAGACAGTCTCTTTACATGGCCTTGACTGGCCTGGAACTTGCTATGTGGTCCCAGCTGGCCTCGAACTCACAGAGCTTCCTGCCTCTACCTCCTGAGTGCTAGGACTAAAGGCGTGCACCACCACACCTACCCAGTATTCTTTTTAAAAAACAAAAATAGCTAAGGTTACAAAAAAAAGCTACTGATTGAAATACAGCTCTCAAAAAAATTTTAAAGCAAATGTGTAGTTTAGCAACATCTGCTTCTTTATTCAGAATAAGCTCCAGCAGTGGGTACAGTGTCCAGGAGCTGCCGAGTGTGAGGTGCTCTGGAAAGCAGGCTGACAGACAGGCATCCGTGGTCCTGTCCTACAAAGCCACACCTCGGTTTAGAGGTTTTTTGTTTTTTTGTCAGGGTTTCCCCAGGCTTGTCTTGAACTGTCGGCCTCAAATGATCCTCCCACTTTTGGCCCCCAGTAGCTGGGCCTATGGGTCTGTGCCACCCCACTCAACCCAAAGCCATAGGTGGTGCTAATTCTGTTGTGACCCATCCACTGCATTCATAGCTGGAAGAAAGTGCTTCATGTCAGGAAAAAATAAGAGATTTGAATTTTTTTTCTTTGTCATCTAAGAATATCAGCCTCTCTCTTTCTCTCTCTTCCCGGGGTAGGATCTCATGTAACCCAGGCTGAGGCTGGCATTGAACTCCTGATTCTCCTGCCTCCAACTCTCACAGCCTGGATTGCAGGCTGATGCTACCACGCTTAGCTTCATGGCTCTTTTAGGTGTTAGCCGCTGATGCCCCACCTGCCCTAAACAGAGTTCTGTGGAATATTGTGCCTTTGACATAAAAATAGCCTTTCTGTAGGGCTGAGAACATAGTTCAGTGCAGAGTGCTAGCCTAGCATGCACAGGCCTGTCTTCTAGCCCCAGCACATAGGAATGAATGAATGAATGAATGAATAAATGAATGATAAGTAAATGGTGAAAGCCTGTGTAAACATCAGACTGACACAGAGGATTGCCAGGAGTTTAAGGCCAGCCTTGTGAGTTCCAGGAGAGCCTGGGCATAGAGTGACATCTTGTTTCAAAAGTAAATGAACGCTGGCAGTGGTGGCACACGCCTTTAATTCCAGCACTTGGGAGGTAGAAGCAGGGATCTCTGAGTTCTGAGTTTGAGGTCAGCCTGGGCTATAGAGTGGGGACAGCCAGAGCTACACTGAGATACTTTGTCTTGAAACCGTGCCCCCCCCAAATTAAATGAACAAAAATAAGTAAATAAATAAAATTTTAAAGTGGTTCTCTGAAGGACAAAGAGTTTGTAGTGGGATCAAGATGAAGTGAACATGCCGGGTGGTGGCAGTGCACACGCCTTTACTTCCCAGCACTCTGAGGCAGAGGCAGGTGGTCTCTGTGAGTTCGAGGCCGCTGGTCTACAGAGTGAGTTCCAGGACGCCAGGGCTACACAGAGAAACCCTGTCTTGAAAAGCCAAAACAAACAAAGAGAGTGAAGTGGACAGCGTGGGCAGAGTGAGTTGCTATCCTGAGCATCACATCCTCCACCTCTCTCTAACACCTGGGCTTCACAGCCAGAACACAGGCTTGCAGGACGTGGTTCTTGCTCCCCTGTAAAAGTGAGTTAGGGACAGTGCCGTAGGAAAAGGACTCACAGTTTCAGCGCTTCCTGCGGGAAGCTCCAGCACCAGCACTGGAGCTGCAGATGGAGCCGCTGCTCACGGGCATGCTCGGCCGCAGTCTCCATCACACCCTGTTGTACACGTCCATGAACTGACCTGGAGAAGGCCTGGCATAGCCTCGGGCCTCTGACGAGGAACACGGGAATTCTTCCCGGGTGGCAGGGGCAGGGCAGTCAAGGAGGAGAGAATTGGGGGGAAATGCTGGAAATTTGCTTTGTCTGAAACTTCAGGATGCCTGCGCTCGGGATGGGGAATATCTGTGTGGCTTCTCCCTGCAGATGTTCATCATTGACAAGGTGGACGGGGATGTCTGCTCGCTGAACGAGTTCTCCATCACAGGCTCCACCTATGCTCCGAGGGAGAGGTGTAAGTCATCCAGGAGTCTCCTCAGGGCCGTGTGCAGACCCCCACCTCCTTTACTTGGATATCTTCCTACTTCCCCTTCCCTTTCCACTCCCTTTTTCCCAACCATCTTCTCTCCCACCCGACCTCCACCTCCAAGTTCATTACCATCTCCTCTCCTTCCGAGGCCCATCTGCTTCTCTGTGCTCTCTGCATCTCACGCTCTGTTCTCCTCCATTTCTCTCCTGCCTTCCTTCCCACCTTGCTGCCAGCTTGAAGAATGATAAGCCAATCCGAGCAGGGCAGTATGATGGGTGGTGGAGCTGGCCACCATCTGTGCCCTCTGCAATGACTCCTCCTTGGACTTTAATGAGGTAACCTTCCACCCCCACAGCTCCCCCTTCCGTTCCCACAGCTCAGAGTCTGTGCCTCCCGGGCGTTCCAGGAGGAAGGGGTCCTAGGGAGCAAACATAAATGCAAGGGGAGTGCTTGGCTTCTTCTTGTCCCATCCAGATGAAGATGGACAGGAGATCTGAGCACACACTTCCTCTCCCTCCTCTGTCCATTTCAGACCAAAGGTGTCTATGAGAAGGTGGGCGAGGCCACGGAGACAGCCCTCACCACCTTGGTGGAGAAGATGAATGTGTTCAACACTGAAGTGAGGAGCCTCTCTAAAGTGGAGAGGGCTAACGCCTGCAACTCGGTGAGTCAGGGCGCCCTCCACAGGCCTAGACCCAAGATCCGGGCAGACCCAGACAGACAAAGCCTTGTGTCTATGCTGGGACCCCAGCTAGGTAGGCTGTGGCTTCATCCACAGCTTTTCCAAGCCAGGCTGAGCTCTGGTGAAACGCCTTTTCCTATAAGTGATATGGCTCAATACCCTGGAAGGTCACTTCCTCTTGTTGTGACCCAGAGTTGGACAGCTGGACGAAAACCATGGTGCCACCTGCTAGGTTGGCCCTGAGTTCAGCCACAGCCCCTTGGTTTCCATCAGCTCTCAGGTCTTTGGTGTGGGGTCTGGGTTGTGCAGCCATCGATCCCACAAGGTAAGATCTTCTCCAGGGCACATACCAGTGCTGCCACTCACTGGACTCCAGCTGTGAACGCCTGTTGGTTTCTGAGTATCATGTTACTTACAGCTCTCTTTCTTGACATCCTCCTGCCTCAGTCTCCCAAGTGTTGCATTAACAGTGTGCACCACTGTGGCTGGCTTTCCTCTGTCTTTTCCTATACTTCTTCATTGGTACTAGGAAATGGAAGGCAGAACTTATATGTACTAGGCACATTTCTTTCCTTTTTTTAAAGAAAATATTACTTCTGTAAGTTTTTCCTTTCTTGTATGTGCAAGATACACACTGCTGCTTTTTTATTATTAATTCTTTGTGTGTGGTGGGGAGTTGGTTCTTGTCTTTCACCATGGGTTCTGGAATCAAACTCAGGCTTGTGTGGCCATCAGCTTGTGTGGCCATCATCAGGCTTGTGTGCCATCATCAGGCTTGTGTGGCCATCATCAGGCTCGTGTGGCCATCAGGCTTGTGTGGCCATCAGGCTTGTGTGCCAGTGATTTTACCCACCGAGCCCTCTCTGCTCTGCTTTATTTAATGTAACAAACAAGCGGAGTTTGAGACTTCACGCCTCTGGGCAAATGCCTCCACCGCCACCTCCCTAGCTCTTGTTATTTTTGTTTGGGTCTATGGATGGTTTGTTTATTTGTATATGGTGCTGGATTGAGCCCCACGCCTCTCACATGCTAGGTTGGTGCTTTACCACCAAGTGAGGCCTTAGCCCATCTGTGATGTAGTTATTATTATTATTATTATTTTCATTTTGTTTTGTTTTGAGATAAAGCCTTGCTGCACAGCCCAGATTGGTCTTAACTCACACCAGTACTCCAGCTTTAGTCTGCAAGTGCTGGGATTATAGGCATAACTCATCATGCTTGGCCATGGCTCTCACTCATTTTTCATTGTGTGCTAGGGAAGCAGAGGCAGGAGAATTACTATAAGTTCAACACCAACCCGGACTATAGTGAGAGACCCTGTCTCAAAGAGTCTTGGTCATACTGGCTGTGTTCCCCACTGACACCACACTGGACTCTGCAGGCTACATGCCTTGGTTACTGAATGTTCTGTTGGTAGCAGCATGCATGGCCACTCTGTTTCTCTAGTGCTTTAAACTGGACACTTGAACTTGGGGTGTGGCTCGGTGGTAGAACACTTGCCTAGAATGTGTGAGCCATGAGGTCTATCCTCAGCACTACAAAACTGAAAATCAAACAGCCCACAGTGGAAATGGTATGCACCAGCCCTGGGGTTTCTGCATTTGTCTTATGGGTAACGGGCTTTGCCTTAGACTCAGCCTCAGCACGGGGTCTACTCTGACATCCGGATCCTTCGGACTGCTTTAAAGGGATCTGGTCTTTACCTCCCAGGTGATCCGCCAGCTCATGAAGAAGGAATTCACCCTGGAATTCTCCCGAGACAGAAAGTCTATGTCTGTCTACTGTTCCCCAGCTAAGTCATCCCGGGCTGCTGTAGGAAACAAGATGTTTGTCAAGGTCAGAAGCCTTCTCTCTCTAACATTGGGGCCCTTTCCAGTGCCTGCCCTCGGTACCCTGGAAGGCAGGCAAGAGTCTCTGAATGCCGTTCTGGTTTTCTAGGGTGCCCCCGAGGGAGTCATCGACCGCTGTAATTACGTGCGTGTCGGCACAACCCGTGTGCCGTTGACAGGCCCCGTGAAGGAAAAGATCATGTCGGTGATCAAGGAGTGGGGCACTGGTCGGGACACCCTACGATGCCTGGCCCTGGCCACCCGGGACACCCCCCCCAGACGAGAGGAGATGGTTCTGGATGACTCGGCCAAGTTCATGGAGTATGAGGTGAGCCAGCGAAGGACCGTTTTGGGAATTGTGTTGAGGCAGTTTTCCCGATGGCTCCATCTTCCCGGCCACCACTTGTCATTTCCTACTACGTCGAGTCAATGACTGTGCTCTATGAATCCTCAAATCACAGGGCAATGAGGGGTGGCAGGTTTATGAATCATCTAACCCAGCTGGATCTAACCGAGCCCTCAGGAGACTGAGGTAGGCCAGCCTCAACTACACAGGCAAGACCCTGTTTCAGCTGGGCGGTGGTGGCGCACACCTTTAATGCCAGCACTCAGGAGGCAGAGCCAGGCGGATCTCTGTGAGTTTGAGGCCAGCCTGGGCTACAGAGTGAGTTCCAGGAAAGGCGCAAAGCTACACAGAGAAACTCTGTCTCGAAAAACCAAGAAAAAAGAAAAAGACCCTGTTTCCAAAAAACCCCACAAAAACAAAGGCCAAGGGAAGATGATTGTGCGGCTTTGCGTGTGGTACTGGGGCTGGAGCCTGGGGACAGGCAGGCGTGCGATGGCCGAGCTGCACCTGCAGCCACCATCTACATTAACTGTGCTCTGTGCTCTGGGGACTGGTGATGTTGCATTCCAGAAGGGAATCGTGGTCACCCAGGGCAGTGTCTGAGCTTGTTTTGAGGCAACTAATGTACTTCCTGATACAGGCTTCCCGCTTGCTGTGGGCTCTGAGCAGCCCCAAAAGCTCACTGCCTGCATTTATGGGGGCTGATTATGGCCTGCTAGGTGACAGGGTGTGCTCAGAGGGATGGGCTAGTGACAGGTCTAAGAGAGACACTACCATGCTAACATGTAGCTTTTCTTTTCTCTTATTTCTACTTATTTTTTCTTGTTGTTGTTGTTGTTGTGATGGTCTTGTTATGTAGCCAGGGCTGGCCCTGAACTCGCACTTATGATCTTCTCTTGACCTCCTGAGGGCTGGAATCCCAGGTGTACCCAGCACACCCAGCTTCAGCTCTCCTTTTTGCAGCAGGCCTCGGCACTGCAGAGCATACAGGCGTCATAAGGAGTGAGAAATGTTTCCTGCCTGTGCTTCCCGTGCAGATGTCTAACACCAGGCCCCACGGCAGCATGTTCCAGCTTCCCCAGCTTTACCGCCCATCTTCCTCTGAACTTCCTCCTGTTTGTACCAGATCACCCCTTAACCGGTCACCACCCACGTCTTTTCCAGATGGACCTGACGTTTGTTGGTGTTGTGGGCATGTTGGATCCACCCCGCAATGGAGGTCACAGGCTCTATCCAGCTGTGCCGTGACGCTGGGATCCGGGTGATCATGATCACGGGGGACAACAAGGGTACAGCCATTGCTATCTGCCGACGCATTGGCATCTTTTCGGAGAATGAGGAGGTGACAGATCGTGCCTACACTGGCCGTGAGTTTGACGATCTGCCCCTGGCTGAGCAGCGGGAGGCCTGCAGACGCGCCTGCTGCTTCGCCCGTGTGGAGCCCTCACACAAGTCCAAGATTGTGGAGTACCTGCAGTCCTACGATGAGATCACAGCCATGGTGAGCCGCTCCAGAGGGCTGCCTGGGTCAAGGCGCTGAGTGTCCCCATGCATGCTCAGAGGCCCCAGTGACATGCACAGAGGACAGGGATTCAGTTTCGGCCTGGAGTCTGAGGGAGGGCATAAGGTGTCTGGAACTTTGAGTTTCTCACTTTCTCCTTCTGCCTTCAGGGGATGGTGTCAATGATGCCCCTGCCCTGAAGAAGGCCGAGATTGGCATTGCCATGGGATCTGGTACTGCTGTGGCTAAGACAGCCTCTGAGATGGTACTAGCTGATGATAACTTCTCCACTATTGTGGCTGCTGTGAGGAGGGCCGAGCCATCTACAACAACATGAAGCAGTTCATCCGCTACCTCATTTCCTCCAACGGGCGAGGTGGTCTGGTGAGCAGCCAGGGCGGGCATCCAGAAAAAAAAAACAACAGGGCTGAAAGGGGTGATCCTGGGACTTGGGACAGGACCAGTGTATGACCTCCTTCCTTTGGCAGTATCTTCCTGACAGCCGCCTTGGGGCTGCCCGAGGCCCTGATCCCTGTGCAGCTGCTATGGGTGAACTTGGTGACCGATGGGCTCCCTGCTACAGCTCTGGGATTCAACCCACCTGACCTGGACATCATGGACCGTCCCCCCAGGAGTCCCAAGGAGCCTCTCATCAGCGGCTGGCTCTTTTTCCGCTACATTGGCAATTGGGGGTGAGCAGGAAGGGGACTCAACAACGCTTCCAAGCCCCTGGGACTGACCTTTGTCCCCAATGCTAACTTCTCCCAAGTCAAGCTGCTCCAAGGCACTCTTCCTCAACCAGCTGTCTCCAGCTGTGTGCGGCCCTCCTGATAACTCCTTTTCTCCCCTCTACAGGCTACGTGGGTGCAGCCACTGTGGGAGCAGCTGCCTGGTGGTTCTTGTATGCTGAAGACGGGCCTCATGTCAGCTACCACCAGCTGGTAGGAGAATGGGGCGGTGGGCACGGGGAGGCATCTTGAAGGCTTTTGTGGATCTCAGACTTCCGTCTCTTCCTTTATAGACTCACTTTATGCAGTGCACTGAGGACAACCCTGAATTCGATGGCCTGGACTGTGAGGTCTTTGAGGCCCCTGAGCCCATGACTATGGCCTTGTCTGTGTTGGTGACCATTGAGATGTGCAATGCTCTCAATAGGTAGGTCCTTTCCACTTGGGTGGGCCCTGGTGTGCCTTCTTGAGCCTCTTCTCTTGCCCTCCACCTCTCCTCCCGCCACTCTGCCTCACCACATCTTTCTGTGTATCCCTATCCCTCCATCTGCCTGGCCTTTGCCACAGCCTGTCTGAGAACCAGTCTCTACTACGGATGCCGCCCTGGGTGAACATCTGGCTGCTGGGTTCCATCTGCCTGTCCATGTCCCTCCACTTCCTCATCCTCTATGTTGACCCCTGCCGGTGAGCCTTCTGCTGTCCCTTCTCCCCGACTCCAGGGAGTCAGTCCACGCCTGTGGCCATAGCGTGCTCACAGAGGAGGGTGGTTCGCAGCACCCTGGTCCCTTCTTTTCTTCCTGAGAAAACACTTGGTCTTTCCTGATGGCTGCTGTCTCCACCCCAGATGATCTTCAAGCTCCGGGCCCTGGACTTTACCCAGTGGCTCATGGTCCTCAAGATCTCACTTCCGGTCATTGGCCTAGACGAGCTTCTCAAGTTCATTGCTCGGAACTATCTGGAGGGTAAGGGACGATCCCTCTTCCCTAGTACTCAGTCCTGAGCACAGCCCCTGCCCTCTGCGCCGCGAATCCGCGCCACACCTCACTCCCCTCTTCCTTTGCAGGCGGTAAGTTCCTTTTGGCCCTGGCAGGACCAGTGTCCCCAGGGAGGGCAGCCCAAGCCCTGTCCCCGCTCCAGCCATGACTGGTGGGGTTTCCCCCCCACGGCCTGCTCCGCCCTGTGGGCCTGCGGGCCTCCTTCCCCCTTGATAACGGCCTCTCTCTGTCCTCTCTGGCCATAGGATAACCGTCCCCCTCCTCCATGTCCTTGAACGTGTCACAGGTATTTCCCTACACACCTTGTCCCCGCTGCTGTACCCCGCCGCTCGCCCACCGGCCCACGCGCACCTCTGCGGGCACTTGCGCTCTCCCTGGAGCCGCTGCTGCTGTTGCCCGCTTCCACATGAGGGCCGTGCCCTTCCTGTGGGCACTGGCAGCTGTTAGGCTGCGTCCTGGCCTTCCAGTCTGCTGGGCTGGGCTGCGCTGCGCTGCATCGCGCTGGCTGCCTCTGCTGCTGGGGCTGGGGTGTCGGGGGGGCGGGCGGGCTGGGGTCTGGCACAGCACAGGTGAGTAGGGAAGGGGGCCATAGGCCCCTCCAGGTGAGTGTGATGGAGATGCACAAGGAGATGCAGCTCTCCCTCCTGGGCCCACCTGCTCTACCCCGTTCCTTTCTTCTTCTTCAGATCCAGAAGATGAAAGAAAGGAAGTAACCAGCCCTCTCGCCCTGTCTTCCCGCCCCCCTAATAGCCCCGCATCTTCAGCCAGAGCTGAGACACAGACCCTTCTTCTCCCCAGTTTCTGTTTATAAACAAAGTTCCCGGCCCCTCTGTCCCCTTCAGCAACCTGCCCTCCCCTCTGAACCTTGTAAATCCCTTCCGACCTCAC
This sequence comes from Peromyscus leucopus, assembly GCF_004664715.2. Classification (NCBI taxonomy): domain Eukaryota; kingdom Metazoa; phylum Chordata; class Mammalia; order Rodentia; family Cricetidae; genus Peromyscus; species Peromyscus leucopus. The sequence continues at coordinate 9,185 of NW_023505369.1, read as the reverse complement.
GGGGCTGGCAGGAACAAGGCGACTGACTGAGCTGAGCTGCTTATTTATTGAAAATAAATGACAGAAAAGTCTGACCTCGCCTCCATATATCTTGAGGCCTATTTCGGTGCGTGTGGACAAATACCTTAGTGTCATACAGTCGCAGAAAGCAGCTGCGTTGTCCGGGGCCTAGGAGGAAACCACCGATGCCAACAGCTTCTCGCCACAGGCTGGACGTGCCTCAGAGGGGGACTGGCTGCTGGCCAGCGTGGCAGGCAGGAGGCCAGGGTCCATGAGGCAGCATTGGACAGCCTGGAGCCACAGGGGCTCACCTGTACTTTGGTTCTGGAAGGAGGCTGGGACCCTCCTCCAGGCATCATCCCTGAGAACAGGCCCAGCCACCCTGGGTGGGTAGCAGGGGCCCTGGTGACACTGCCATCCAGGCTTGGCGTGGGTGGGCTCCATTCCGAGACCTGCAGTCCGTCTCACAGTTCTGGCAGAGAAAGGGGTGGCTTCCCAGGAGGAAAGCGTCTCGCTGGCCTTCAGGAGTCCTTGATGTCCTTGATGTCCCTGAGGGGTGCCTCATCCAGGATGCTACGCACCTGCTCCAGAGTCTCTGCTTGGCGAATCCGCTCCAGGCGTACCTGTGTGGTTGGGTGGGAGATAGGGAAAGCCCTGCTGAGGAAACAGCCCTGCCTGACCAGCCTGCCTCTTGGGTCAGCTCTGCAGAGGCAGTCTGTGTTCAGTTGGGGTCTAGGGAAGGAATGGGTCCCAGGAGGTTGCCCGAGGAAGTCTGGGTGTTGCTGGCCATTGATGGGGCTGACAGCATGAAGCTGGCATGCAGCTGAGGTGTGCAAGAGAACGTCCGTGTTTCTGGGCAACAGCTCAGGAGGAAAGACCATGCCAGGCCTAGAAAAAGGACCTCTCCTAATTGGGGGCTGCCTCTGTGAGACCAGGACAAGTCACTCAGAGCCATACCAACTAGGCAGGAAGGCCAGGTCATACCTGCAGGCCTGGGACAGCCGGACGAAGTCCCTCTGCACCTGCTCAATGGTCTCCAGCTCGCCTGCAGCCGCAGTGTCTTGGCCTCTGTTCCGAGAGGAGGTCTGTGAGTTGGGCTGCAGGGACAAGATGTGGGGCTGGGGCTGACTCATCTTTGGCTAGGCGAGAGGGTGGTGGCCAGAGCCACGGGGTGACCCGCATTGGTGTCCCTTCAATACCACAGACTCTGGCTTCCTTTGGCCCAAGCCAGGTGGCTGAATGCAGGGCTTCCTGCTACCTGGTCTGAGGGAGACAGGAAGGGTGTGAGGGGGGACACAACCACACAGATGTGTTAGCCGCGCCATGCCGCCCATGCCACCCATGCCATCACCTTGCACTGCTCTTGCTGGACCCGCTCTGTCTCCATCCTCAGGCTACACAGGGAGGCTGGGAAGGCAAGGAGCAAGGAGAGTGGGGGTGAGGCCACGGCGGTCCCAGGCTCCTGGCGTGGCCTCCACAAGGTGCCGACCCTACTCACCCTCGAGCACATCTGTGGGAGTGAGAGAGAGAGAGAGAGGTCAAGGCTGGATCTCCACTCCTCTGCCCGGGCCTGACCCAGGGGACCCTGCGGTGGCTTGCTCTCCCGCACCTGTCTCTTCTCGTTGCACACCTCAGCTGTCCTCCAGGCTGGCCCTGGCCGCTGTTTTCTCCCAGCGCCTCGCGCAGCTTCACGATTTCAATGCGGCAGTGCGCTCAGCCTCATGCTCCTGCGCCTGTTGCCTGGCCGCGCTGTTGCTGGGTGTGCCGCACCAGCAGATGGAGCTCCTGCGAGAGACACAAGGGGTCTGCTGGGCACAGGGCGAAGAGGAGGGCAGGAACCACTGGCCAGATGCAGAGTGTGCAGAGAGGGAAGGCAGGGAGGGGGGGCGTTAAAACAGGAAAGACGCCAAATGCCACAGTCAGAGTGGTAAGCCAGCTGCAGATTCATAGTGGGATGAAGAAATGGGAGGCCATGACTGCCACATGGTATGGGACTTTCAAGAACAGTGTGGAAAGTTCCAGAATACCTATAAGTTTCCAAACAACTCAAGTTAAGGCTCCATTATGTACATAATGAAAACCACAATAAAGGAGAGCAGGGAGGCCTGGGGATGCTCAGCTGACAGGGTGCTTGCCTAGCAGGCAGAAGCCCCAGGTTCGATCCCCAGCACTATATAAAACTGGGGACAGTGCTGGAGCGGTGGTGGCGCACGTCTTTAATTCCAGCACTTGGGAGGCAGAGGCAGGAGGATCTCTGTGAGTTCAAGGCCAGCCTGGGCTACAGAGTGAGTTTCAGGGCAGCCAGGGATACACAGAGAAACCCTGTCTTGAAGAAAACACAAACAAGCAAAAAACTAAACCAAACCAACAACCAAACAAACAAACAAAAAAAACTGAGGAGAGATGGTAGTGTGGGACTGTAATCCCAGCACTCCTGAGGTGGAAGAAGTGAGATCAGAAGTTCAAGACATCCTTGGCTACACAGGAGTTCCAGGCCAGCCTAGACTATAGGAGACGGTCTCAACGAAACAAAACAACACACACACACAAACCAACAAAAAAGAACAGGAAATCGAGACGAAAGACGACAGGGTCACACTCAAGTGGATGCTGGCAGTAATTCTCAGGAAGCGAGAACAACCAAGTGACCTACAAGTTCACGAACCAATTGTTTATAATCAACATGGACCATCATGGAGGATAGGTTCAACGATTCTGAAGAATTCAATCTTAAGGTCCTGATGTCACTTAAAAATAGCAAACAGCACCTGGTGTGGTGGGGCTATGATTCCACACTCAGGAGGCCAGCCTGTCTCAAAGAGAGGCCGGTCGCCAAAAAAAAAAAAAAAAAAAGAAAGAAAGAGAAAGAGAAAAGAGAAAAGAAAAGAAAAAAGGGCTCAGAGTGTGGTTCAGCGGCACAGGGCTTGTCCAGCCGCATGGGAGCATGGATGTGGCTAACCCCCTGCAGCGAGGACAGTGGGAGCAGCATGGGGTGCAGTCAGATGGCAAACACAATCACCGCTCCCTTCGCCTGTGGCCAGCACTGTTGAATTCTTTCTCTTCACGCCAACCTGGGGAGATGGTATGGGTCCATTTATCAGATGGAGAAATAAGTCTTAGACACGGCTAATTCATGAGAGCCAGGGTCTGTCCTCAGGTGTTCTTGGAGATGGGTTGACATCAGGCATTCGGGTGCCATTTACCTGGATGGAGTTGGGCAGAGCTCGCCTCATTCTCCACGGCTCGGGCCCTGGAGGCGGAGAGGGTAGCTGCTCAGCCCGGAGCCCTTGGTTTTCTTCATTCAGTCTCTTAACCTCAAGGTGCAGGCACTTATGAGAAAGTGGCCAGCTCTGCCTGGGGACATACAAAGCACAAGGCAATTAGAGGGACTGGCCTCTCTAGTCCCTGGGGCTAAACCAGAGCCCAATGCTAGGGTGCTATCTAGAAAGCCTGGCCGCTGACCCGCTGAGAAAAAAATGAAACCTTTTTTTTTTTTTGTTTTTTTGAGATAAGGTTTTTCTGTGTAGTCCTGGCTGTCCTGGAACTCACTCTGTAGACCAGGCTGGCTCTAACTCACTGCCTGCCTCTGCCCGAGTGCTGGGATTAAAGGCGTGTACCATCACTGACTGCTCAAGAAGAAACTCTTTAATTGCCTCTCTGGCTCTAAGCTCTTCAGATTCTGTCCCTGCTGACACACTGGCATCCACAGCCCACTGTGGGTATTTCACTTAGATGGTGTATTTTTTTAAAAAAGATTTATTTCAGCCGGGTGTGGTGGTGTACATCTTTAATCCCAGCACTTGGGAGGCAGAGGCAGGGGCAGGTGATCTCTGTGAGTTGGAGGCCAGCCTGGTCTACAAAGTGAGTACCAGGACAGCCAGACCTGTTACATTGAGAAACCCTGTCTATATCTCCAGACCCTTCTGCCTCCACCTCCCGAGTGCTGGGATTACATGCATGTGCCACTATACATGGTCAGTTTATATGGTGCTGGGCATTGAACCTAGGGCTCTGTGCCAGACAAGCACAGTTCTGCAATATGTTTTTAAAATTTATTTTTATTACATTGTGTGTGTGTGTGTGTGTGTGTGTGTGTGTGTGTTGTGTAGTGTATCATCCAGGCTAACCTCAAATTCATGATCCTCCTGTCTCAAACTCCTGTCTGCTGGGCTCGCACCTGACTTAGAATGTGCACACAGAAACGTGTGGAGGTCAGAGGACAACTTGCCAAGTCAGTTCTCACAACCCACATGGGTCTTGGTGATCACACTCGGGGCGTCAGGCTTTGTGGCAAGTGCTTTACCCACTTGAACCATCTTTTTCTTTCTTTTTTTTTTTTTTTTTTGGTTTTTCAAGACAGGGTTTCTCTGTGTAGCTTTGTGCCTTTCCTGGAACTCACTCTGTAGCCCAGGCTGGCCTCGAACTCACAGAGATCCGCCTGCCTCTGCCTCCTGTGTGCTGGGATTAAAGGCGTGTGCCACCAACACCCAGCTTGAACCATCTTGCTAGCCCCCAAAACATGGTTTTTTTTTTTTGGTTTTTCGAGACAGGGTTTCTCTGTGTAGCTTTGCGCCTTTCCTCGAACTCACAGAGATCCGCCTGACTCTACCTCCCGAGTGCTGGGATTAAAGGCGTGTGCCACCACCACCTGGCTCAAACATGCTTTTTTAAGTGCCAAAGTAATTGCCAAGTTTATTTACTCTCTTAAATATTTATTTATTTATGTATGTATGTATGTATGTATGTATGTGTATATGAGTTATCTATCTGCATGTATGCCTTTGTACCAGAAGAGGGCATCAGATCCCACTATGGATGGTTGTGAGCCACCATATGGTAGCTGGGACTTGAACTCAGGACCTATGGAAGAGCAGTCAGTATTCTTAACCTCTAAGCCATCTCTCCAGCCCCATGTAATTGCCAACTTTAAAACTGGGAGTCAATATACACATTTCAGATCTCTGGCTTCTCTTTACAAGCAGGATGTCTGACCACACAGATCTTGTGCACTTTTGGGTGGAACTGGTCAGTGTGTGATTTGCTTTCAGTCCTGATTCTGCAGACTGGATCGCATTAGCTCAGTTTACAGATGGGTAAGGAGTACATTCTAAGGTTGTGGGCTTAGTTCAAGATTACATAGCTCTGGCCACAGTCAGGCCACCCCAAAGGCTTCCTCACCTAGTGAGAGCAGCTGGGTGGAGGGCGGGGCTGATACTTGGTTTTCCATGCCCTCCAGGGCCCAAGTGGTCCTGACCTCTTACCCCAGACACGGCACTCACCATCTGCAGCTGCACGCGTTCTTGGGCCTGGCTCACGGTCCCTTGCAGAGTCCGAAGCAGTTGCTCTGAGTTCTGGACCTGGGCCAGGAGCACTGCATCTAAGGAGGGAGGAGGGTAAAATAAGAGGGATGCCGGGGGTGGGGGTGAGGAGGGGGTGGGGATGGGGAGGGAGTGCGGGTGGCCCCGGAAACGAGGCTGCACTTACTTGCTTGGCACAGTCCTCATTGCTCCGCCTCAGCCCCTCCTGCAGCTCATCCCGCTCACGGCTGACACTTTCCAGGTCCTTCTGCAGCTGCCGCCCTGCCAGACGGAGACCCAGACTTGTCTTTCAGCTCTGCTGGAGGGGAGTATGCCTATTCTTCCTTCCCCATGATCCCTCAGTAGGTCCGGCCGGCCGAGCCTCCAAAGTGGAGAGATACGGTTTACTTCCTGCATCTCTGCTGCCCTCTTCTGGGCTACTTAAAATTTCTTCTTCTTTTCTCCCCCAGTGCTGTGGGCTGAATCCAGAGTCCTGCACAGGCTAGGAAGTGCTCTACCACGGAGCCATACCCCACCCCTTTTCAGTTTTGTTCTGGGCATTTCTCACCACATTATCTTCTACAGCATCCCTACCCATGCTCTGCCCAACTTCCTTTGCGGAGGGGATCTCTCTCCCACACTGGCCTGCCTGTTGCGGCTTTAGTGCAGACCTCATACATATCAAGGGGTCCACTCACCTCTACCTGCAGCTGCTCCCACTGGCTATCTGGAACAAGCTGGTACCCAGGAGGGGGTAGGTAGATGCCCTCGGGGACCAGAGTGCCCGTGGACACCAGAGAAGCCGTCTCTTCCTGCTCAGGGCTTAGGCCCTGGGTGCTCGCAGGGAGGTACCACTGGCCGCCCCTCCGAGGGAGAAGGAAGAGATGGAGGCACTGTCGTCACAGTTGTGGGCAAAGGCCTCCGCCGCTGAGCCTGCATCTCCACCTGGCTCCTCCGAGGGCTCCAGCGGAGGCGAGGGGTTCCTTGATAGTGGAAGCAGCTCCGTGGAGCCGTGCAGGGAGGCAGGCTGCTTTGGTCGTCTCTAGGGAAAGTGGGAGGGAAGCGGCTGGCAGCCAGCGTCCCCGGCACCCTCCTTCCTCAGCACCCCTGGTGTCCCCCCTTCCCCTCACCTGGATCTCCTGGATCAGCTCTTCCGCCCTCAGCAGCTTCACTTTCAGCTCCGCGATCTCCTGCTCCATGGGTAACACAATTTCCCGGAGCTTCTCTGAGTCTTCATGGGCCTGGAGGGATGGGGCAGTGGGCAGTGACAGCCCCTCCCTCCTGAATGATGGCCACCAACTGTTCTAATCCTCCAGAAGGTGATGCCCACCCACAAGATTCCAGAACACTTGCTCTAAGTGCTTCCAGGGAAAGGGGCCCAAGGCCGTGACTAGCTTCTCTTGTCCACTCATTCTTCGTCCCGACATACATCTTTTTATACCATAGGACCTCCTCCGGTTTTCAACTGGGTACGCGGTCTCAGTTCTCTATTACCATCTATATCTCTCAGCTTCTCTGGAACTAAAGGTGATCACACAACGTAGTTCTAGCTAATGGGATGTAAGCACATGTGTAATATGTGAATTTACAGGTCAATTCCTTAAAGGAAGCTGTGTCTTTCTTTATAACTCCTTGCTGACTGGATGGGGATGTGATGCCTGGCATTCAAGCAATCATCTTGGACCGTGAGGCAATCTACTAGCTACAGTCAAAAGCAGTACAGAAGCCTAGGTTTCTTTTCTTTTCTTTTTTTTTTTTTTTAAAAAAAATTAAGTATTTTATCTTATGTTTATGCATGTTTTGCTGGCATATGTACATACGTTGTGTGCATCATCTGGTACATTGAGAAACCAGAAGAGGGCGTCTGGTCCTCTGGAACTAGAGTTACAGACAGCTATGAGCCATCAAGTAGGTTCAGGGAACTGAAGCTGGATCCTCTGGAAGAGTAGCAAGTACTCTTTTTTAAAAAAAAAAAAAATAAGAACAGATGTGTCAGACATCTGGAAACTAAGTTTTTTTTTTCTTTTGTTTTTTGTTTTTTAAGATTGATTTATTTATTATGTATACAGTGTTCTGTTTGCATGTATGTCTGCACACCAGAAGAGGGCACCAGATCTCATTATAGATGGTTGTGAGCCTGAGCTTCTGATCCTTCCACAGTGCCAGCACAGACATGTGCCACCGTGCCCAGTGTTATGCAGCCCGGACTGAACCAGGGCTTCACACACGCTAGGCAAGCACTCCAGCGACTGACCAAGCTCTGGCCCTGAGCTCCTGTTTGACCTTTGTTTTCACGAGTGGGAAATGGACTCTAGCTCTTGTTTCCTAGAGATCTAATTACTGGCCTCACAGAGCTTCTGCGAAGGTCAAATAAGGTAAGAATGCATACTGCTCGTAACGAGCAAGCATATGTAAATATACACGTCCTAAAATTTAATTGTTTTCATTGTCTCTTTGGTGGAATGGTTACTAAGTACCCCGAGGCTAGCCTCAAACTCGTAATTCTTCTGCCCAGCTTCCCCAGGGCTGGATTATAGGTATATACCACCACGTGGAGGTATTAAAATATACAGAGTTCTTGCCTATCATGCACAAATATATATATATATAGTGTATATATATATACACTTGTACACACACACACACACACACACACACACCTTTTTCAGGTTTCTAACTGGCTATGGGTGTGCATGCCTATAAATCCCAGCACTCAGGAGCTGAAGCAGGAGGCCTTTGGCAAGTTCAAGGCCAGCCTGGGCTACACAGCAAGATCCTGGTTCTTACTATGTTACCCAAGCTGTCTTGAAGCCCTGGGCTCAAGCCATCCTCCTGCCTCAGCCTCCCAAAGAGCTGGGACTATCAGTACCTGTCACCACACCCAGTTTCCTATTGTTATTAATGACAGGAACAATAAAGGAGGCATTATACCTTAGGGACCGAGTACAAGGACAGTTGACACTGTTGAGCACTCAGCAGTGTCCAGCACAGAAAGGGTTAGTTTCCTTCCTCCACATGACTGACCTTGTTTCTAGAGGTAAATAAACTTGGTCACTTCTGGCAAAGATCGTGCTAAGCACTCAACAATGGAGAGGCTCAGTGTCTACCTGGAGTCATTACTGTGTCCAATGACAGGCTATGAGACACCAACAATTACTACTGTTCCAAACCCCAGGGACAGGCAGTCCGTCCCACTCCAACCTTTTCCATTTGCTTCTCCAAGGAGTCCAGGGGGTGGGCCCGGGCCAGCAGCTGTTTGAGGTGGCCCAGCTCTCGATCCTTCTCCTCGGAGTCCTGCTGCTGCTGCTGCCGCTCCTGTTTCAGGGCTGCTATCTGCGTCTCGTAGCTGCTGATGGAGTCTGTGGGAGGGGAGGGTGGGTGTTTGGTGCCTGATCTCTCCAAGGTGGTCAACTGCAGCAGTTACCACGGTGAGCTGGGCAGCAATGGACCTGGGCAAGACCTTGGCACCTCTGTGTACCAGTGTCCTCAGGAGCAAGAGGGAGTGTGTCTGACCCCGGGGGTTTCAGGATGAAGTGAGACGATCTAAGGAAGGTGTCAACCATCTGACATACAATAAGGACCAACTGCACAGTATGCTGCTCAGATACATTCCAACTGAGGAACTGGCCCCAGGATATTTTTACTAAAATCAGGCAAGTATGAGGCCCTGTTATTAGTAAAAACAAAGGAAGTAAGATATCATAAGGGCTAAGAACAAAAACAGAACCCACTCCCGTCCCAGCACAGCAAACACAACAAAACCCAAATCCAAAAGTCATTTAATAGGAAACTGTTTGGGTGCATGCAGAAAAGAAAACTGAAAGTATTCCTTTCACATCATTCATAATACATAAATTCACTCAAATGTGAGTCCTCCATTTTGCCAGG